>NW_024871429.1:0-144846 GCF_019054845.1 Dipodomys spectabilis
TCCTCTTCCCCTTCTCTCCTCCCTCCTCCCCTCCTCCTCCCCCTCTCTCTCCCCTCCCCTCCCCTCCCCTCCCCTCCCTCTCTCCTCTCTCCTCTCTCCTCTTCCGTTTGCTGCCCCAGCAGTGACTGTTGTGTAAGAAGGGAATGGATGTGGGGGGGGGGACCGTGGGGGGGCTGGCAGGGACCCAGGGCCTCGACTGAGTCAGGCCGGGGAGCGTGTGGCCAGGCCGGGGAGCGGTGTGGCCAGGCCGGTGTGGCCAGGCTGCCCAGGCAGGGCCGGCGGCCCTGGGAGCCGGTGCCAGCGACACAGCCCAGCCCTGACTGTGCAGCAGGAATGTGCTGATGGCTGGGCTCGCTGCTGCGCAGGGCTGTGTCCTGGGACGGGGCGGGGAGGCCAGGGCCGCTGCGGGTGCAGAGGAGCCCTGCCCCCTCCCGGCCTCCAGGACAGATCCGCACACACAGCCGCTCCAGGACACAGCGCAGCCGGCCGGAGGCAGGTGTGGAGACCAGCAGGACGGAGCGGACCAGCTAGGTGGGAGATGGGGGGTGCTGGGGGGTGCTGAGCCCCCCGGTGGAAACTGGCCCTGGGGTGGGGAAGGGTCACAGTTCCCGGGTCGCAAGCTGCGGACAGCAGGGGTGTGCAAAGGGGAGGGACAACGAGAAGGACTTCCCAAGGCCGGCTCCACCCCACCGGGCAGCCTCCTGGACGGGACTGGGGGGGGAGGACTGGGCTGGGGGGGTCGGTCCAGCAGGGAAGGGCTGGGTGTAGGGGCTGAAGGATGGCCTGTGTGTGTGTGTGTGTGTGTGTGTGTGTGTGTGTGTGCCTCTCTGTGTGCCTCTGTGTGTCTGTGTGTGTCTGTGTGTCTGTGTCTCCTCCGACCACCGGCCACGGCGTGGATTTTCAGGGCACCCAGGTGGGATGTCGTGCAGGAGGCAGGCGCAATGGCACCCTGTGCCAGGAGGTGCGCCCGGAGGAGGGCAGGATGAGCACTAGGACACACGGGACGGGGGGGGGGGGACCTCGAGGCCGGCCTGGGGGGGCACTTAGTGGCCGGGGAGGACGCCAGCCAGGTGGGGGCCGGGGGCCTGTGGCCCGGGGACCTGCTGTGTGGCCTTGGGGGTGGGGGGGGCCCAGGATGGGACATGGAGCAGGACAGCGCTGGGCCGCAACCTGGCAGCCCCGGCCCCGCCCACGGGGCCCCAGGCCCCGCCCACGAGACTCCAGGCCCCGCCCACCAGGCACCCAGGACCCGCCCATGGGAACGCAGGCCCCGCCCAACGAGGTACTGGACTCCGCCTCGAGGTCCCCAGGCCCCGCCCATGAGACCGCAGGCCCCGCCCCATCAGGTTTCCAGACCACGCCCATGAGACCCCAGGCCCATCCCATGAAACCTCAGGCCCCGCCCATAAGGTTTCCAGACCACGCCCATGAGACCCCAGGCTCATCCCTTGGGGTACCCAGGCCCCTCCCATAAGCCCTCAGGCCCCGCCCACGAGGTACCCAAGCCCTACCCGTGAGACCTCAGGCCCCGCCCATAGGGTAACCAGGTTCCACCAAAAGGCTCCACAGCCCCGCCCATGAGACGCCAGGCCCCGCCCATGAGCTACCCTGGCTCCTCCCACAAGGACTCCAGACCCCGCCCATGAGACCCCAGGCCCCGCCCACCGGACTCCAGGGCCCGCCCACGAGACCCAGGCCCATCCCATGAGGTACTCTGGCTCCGCCCACAAGGACTCCAGGCCCCGCCCACAGGGACTCCAGGCCCCGCCCATGCCACCGCAGGCCCCGCCCACAAGGCCCCTCCCAGGCCAGAGAGCCTGGACACCTGGCAGCCGCTGGCCGCCCTGCACCCCACTGAGCCCCAGGTTTCCAGCCGTCAGGCCAAGGCGCTCACTTGGCCATGTCAACAAAAAGGGGTCTGAAGCCAGTAGTCAGGCCAGATCTCCCAAGAAGAAAAGGGGAGGGGAGGGGAGGACATGGAAGGGGGCAGGGGAGGGGAGGGGGAGGAGAGAATAGATAAAAAGCAAGAGAAAAGCAGAAGGAAGAGATTTATCATATTTCAGGAAGATAGGAGGGAAGGAAGGAAAGAGGGGAGCAAGGAAGGAAGAGAGGGAGGAGGGAGGGAAGGAAGAAGAAGGGAGGGAGGAGGGAGGGAGGGAAGAAGAAGGGAAGGAGGAGGGAGGGAGGGAAGGAGGGAAGGAAGGGAGGAAGGAAGGAAGGAAGGAAGGAAGGAAGTTAGTCTAGCAAATGGGAGGTCCTGGGTTCAATCCTTAGTAACCCTCAAAAACCACAAAACTAGCCCATCTTAGCCCCCCCAAAATATATAAGTAGCCAGTCCTTATACGCTGCTCAATACATGTCCTGTGAACATGCTACTCCGGCCCCTAGGAGCACTTGGGTAACTTTCAGGGTGGTCCCATGTATTGTAATGATCCCCATTGGACAGGAAGGGAAACTGAGGCCCAGCACAGCCGCCACAGCCTGCCCTGCGGGGTCACACAGCAGAGGAGGCTGATGGGTTTGGAACTAACCAGGCCTGGGAGGGCGCCAGGTCCCCTGGCAAGGCTGGGGCCCCAGGAAAATGCCTGCCCCCCACCCACTCACCCACCCTCCCTGTCCTCCTTCCTGCAAAAACTGTGAGTGCCCCTGGGGGAGGGGCAGAGAGGGAGGGGAGGGAGGGTATCTGGAGAGAACTACACGGCTGTCAAAAGTAGCAGTGCCCAGGGACCGTGAGCCACGGAGGTGGAGATCGGAGGATCACGGTTCAAAGCCAACCCTGGGCAGGAAAGTCCATGAGACTCCTATCTCCAGCAAAAAGCCAAGAGTCGAGCTCTGGCTCAAGTGGTAGAACACTGATCCTGAGCACAAAAGCTCAGGGACAGCGCCCAGGCCCTGAGTTCAAGTCCCACGACCGACACACACGCACACAAAGAGATCGAGCTGACGGCCCCCTGCAGGTTCCTTTTGAAATGCTGGCTTTGCTCTCACGGAAGAAAAAAGCCAGGATCTGTCTGAGCTCCTTGAAGCCTGCTGCAGGTTGTTCTGAGGAATGTTCCAGAATGTTTTCCAGGGGCAGATGAAGCAGGCCTACCAGGCCATGTTCCCCTTAGGGAAAAATTCTCCAGTCCCCAGTGAGTAATGGTGTTTGATACAAAGCCAAAAGGACAAAGCCTAGGACAGGTCAGGAGAGAGCCGACGTGAGCAGAATTCATACTATCTGCTGGTCATGCTAATCCTCCCCCTCCTCCTCTTCTTCCTCCTCCTCCTCTTTCTTCTCCTTCTCCTCCTCCTCCTCCCCTTCCTCCTCCTCCTCTCCTCCTCCTCCTCTTCTTCCTCCTTTATTTGGTCCATCCTGGGTCTTGAACTCAAGGCCTAGATGCTATCCCTGAGCTCTTTCACTCAAGACAGGCGCTCTACCACTTGAACCACAGCGCCACTTCCAGTTTTCCGGTGACTCATGGGAGATCAGAGTTTCACGGACTTTCCTGCCCAGGCTGGCTTTGAACCACGATCCTCAGATCTCAGCCTCCTGAGTCGCTGGGCTGACAGGCGTGCGCCGTGGGTACCAGCTCTCTTCTTTTTTTTTGTTCTACAAATCACAGGGACAAGCTCTAAGGAGCCAGCCAGGTAAGGGACGATAGGACACAAAGGTATTCGTCCCCAGAAGGGCGATGCCCTTCAAAGCAGAGACAGGAAAATCACCACCATACACACACACACACACACACACACACACACACACACACAGCCCTCCAACCCCAGAGCAGGAAAGCAGTTCATTGGGGAAAAACCCAGCCCACAGGAGAAATGGGGTGCTGGCTCCTGCACCCCGCAATCTGGGAAAGGACACCCAACCCCTCCAAGGCTGCACGCACCCCTCTTCTTCTGTCCCCCGGGGCCCCGCTGTCCTGCGTGCAGCCCGGTTTAAAGGAGACAGAGGAGAAGCCCTGCAGCTTGCATGCTTGGGATTTCTCTTCCCTAAGTGACCGTGACATGCTCAAAGCACTCGCCGCTGAGGCCTCCCCAGGCCATGGCTCCAGGCGGGACCAATCAGAGCCGGGGACAGCGAGAAGGTCATCTCCCCCGATGTTATGATAGAGCAGGGCAGGCAGAGGATGCAGCAAGACCTGCGCAAAGCAGCGGAGATGACTGGATTGCATCATCTGGCTGCCAGGAGATAATGAGGCTCTTGGGGAAGGGCTGGGGGGGGGGGGGGGGCGGATCCAGGGCATGGCACCTGTGCGTGCAGGCTTGAGGATTTGTTTGCGCTGTGTGTGTGCGTGTGTGTGTGTGTGTGTGTGTGTGTGTGTGTGTGTGTGTGTGTGCTGACATTGTAAGTTTGGACCTTGGGCGCTGTTTCCCTGAGCTTTTTTTTCTTTTTTTCTTTTCTTCTGGCTGGCGCTCTACCCCTTAAGCCACACCTCCACCTGCCAGCTTTTTGCTGATTCATCCATGAGAAACCCGCATCATACACAGACTCTCCAGCCGGGGACTGGCTTAGAACCAACCGAGATCCCCAAGATCGGAGGATCCCCGCCTCCCCCCCACCCCACCCCACCCCACCCCACCCCCCGCCCCCGGGGTCGCTCACAGGTGTGAGCTGGTTTGTTTGTAGGGTTGCGTTGTTTGCTTGTTGGTTTGGGGGTTCGACGCCGTGAAATTCCTCGGGTGACCTCAACACACGCTTGCAGGGAACCCAAAAAATGGCCTGATAGTATCATAAGGAGAAAGAAGAAAAGAAAGCATGCACCTCTCCTAATAGGTGATCATCAGATTTCACACACACACACACACACACACACACACACACACACTCGTGCACAGGTGCACACAGCACCAGCAAACAGCAGCTGCCCGAGGTCCCTGATGTATTCTTTAAGTGGTAGAAGACAAATATTCCCCGCCCCATGCCAGTAATACGCTACATAGTCGATCTTGAACCTCCAAACCCAGCTCTCAGCACTGTAAGCCCCCCACCCCGCTTTCCTGGGGTCATCAGACTCAAGTAAGTCCTGATCAGACTCAGCCCCTGCCCAGGCTGGCTTTGACCCTCGATCCTCAGATCTCAGCCTCCTGAGTCGCTGGGATGACAGGGTCATTTTCAGGGGAGGGCAGAGAGCTCCAGATGGACAAGATCTCGCGACGTTCGCGTGCTTCTCTAAGGCTGAACAAATCCATTCTCTCTCCCTCTCTCCCTCCCTTCCTGACTCCTCCCTCCTTCTCTCTCTCTCTTCCTCTCCCTCCTTCCCTGGCTCTCTTCCTCCCTCCCTCCACCTTTCTCCTTCCCATCTCTCCCTCCCTCTCTCTACCTCTGCTTTTCTCTTTCCTTCTTTCTTCCTCTTCCTCTCTCCCTCCTTTTCCTTCTCTCCTTCCTTCCTTTTCTCCTTCCCTTTCTCCCTCTCTCCCTCCTCCCTCCTCTCCCTATCTCTTCCTCCCTCCCCCCTCTCTCCACTCTCTCTTCCATTCCTATATGTGGAGGACATTTTCCGGGGACATTTTTCTAACTCCCCCCCAAACACACACACACCAAGGCTCCATATCAGGAGACCCCATGGCTCCCTGGGCCAGAGGTTGGACGCCGGCTTCTCCATAAACATCGGGTCACACGTGGCTGAGACCCCCCCCAAACTGTGACCAAAACACCACAGAGCCTCCCAAGAACTAGAACCATGGGGGGGGACAGAGACAGACAGACAGAGACAGACAGACAGAGGGACAGAGACCGAAAGAGACACAGAGAGAGAGAGAGAGAGGGCGGGAAGGTTTAAAACAACAGAGGAGGGAAGCTTCTAGAACACCCAGAAGAGAAGGGGAGAGAGGGAGGGGCTGACCGGGGGCGTGGCTCACACGGTGCAGCGTCTGCCTGGCAAGCATGAGGCCCTGGGTTCAAATCCCAGCACCACCGGCCGTCAACAAGGCAGAGGCCGCACGGTGAAGGTTAGAGAGAAGGAGCACTGTGGATGGAGTCCAGGGGACATGAAATGCACCCCAGGACCGCAGGACCCCAGGGCCAGGCCACGTGGGGATCCCCGCCTGCTCCCCAGGCCCCCCTCCCCAGCCCTAGTTTTGCAGGTGTGGGGGGGGTGGGCAGGTCCGGCGCCACGTTCCCCTGGAGGGGGACCTACCTCAGATGCAGGCGGCTGGCTGTCCTGGGAGTCCCCACGTGGTCAGGAAGGCCACACTGAGCTCACGGTGTCACCGCTGCCCCCGAGATCTCGCGACGGCGCCCACGTCGAGGGGGAGAAGGGCAGAATCCCGAAGAACCACGGCTGACATACCCCCCAGGCAAAGATGGCGTTTCCTCTCTCTCCATCACACGAGGCTGACGTGACTTCTTCCAACCAGGCCCGGCCTGGCCTGGCTGCAGTGTCGGGGGGCAGTGTACCCCCCCCTTCCCAGAGGGCTCCCCTTACTTTCTAAAGACAAATACCAGTCATCCTATAACATGGATGTTGGTTGACCTGGATGGGGGGGGGCAGTTCTCAGCCATTTGAGTTTCTGATAACCCGAAGGGGTCATGGCGGGGGTCAGGGGGGTCGGGGAAGAGGGGTACAGGGTGTATGGAAGAGTTGAGGGGGGCTGCTTCTTGAATCGGGAGGGATGAACGGTCTGTGTGCCCAGGGAATCAGGAGAGAGAGGGAGAGAGGGAGAGAGAGAGAACAGTCTAGAAGGTTGCTATGGCAACCCGAGTCCCCTGAGAGCCCTGGGCTCTCCAAACCGTGGTTTTCGGGCCTGCTCTGACAGGAAGGAGAAGGTAACCTGCGCTTCCACAATGGCAACAATCGCACACACGCGTGTGCGCACGTACGCACACGCACACAGCACACGCAGAGACACGCATGCATGCAGGTCCATTCATTCCTGGAGAGATCTGGGGGTTGGGGGGGGGCGATGGAAGGGGGGGTGGACTCGCTTCTGATCGGGGCCTGGGATGAAGATGTTGAATTGCTGGGGGTGGGGGTGGAGGGCGGGCGGAGAGGGAAGGAGGGGGGGACTCACCACCCCCCAGCCTGGCTGAGGGACCCCTCCCTTCATCCTGAAAAGTAAAGGGGAAGATGGAGGCCCGGGCCCAGAGGCTCAGCTCTGGAGGCCCAGGAAGCCTTTGGAAGGTGAGCGGTCCATCATGGCTGCTTCTTAAGCTTTGAACTCCAAGTAGAAACTCCCTGGAGTGTCTTTCCTTGCTTCTGGGGTTTGGGGGGGGGGAAGGAAAGGGAGAGAGGGTGTGGAGGGGGGTAGGGGAGGGGGAGAGGATTAATTAAGAATCAGATCCATTTATTATCAGTCAGCTCATCGGCAAAGCAGCTTCCCCCATGGGACAGCGAAACCACGGAGGCTCCCGTTTAATAGGTAGGGAAACTGAGGCCCAGAGACAGACTCTAAGCACTAAAGTTACCCCGCAGGGCCTCATGAAAGGAAAAAAAATCCAGACTGTGAACAGTCCCTCTTAGGGGGAGGGAGGGCAGGCAGCACCCAAACTAATCCACCAAGGCTGCCTGTCTCTTGTACAACTGCCCTTCCAGATCTTTTTAAGAAAATAAGAGAGCCAGGCGCCCATAGCTCCCGCCTGTCATCCCAGCTACTCAGGAGGCTGAGCTCTGAAGATCGTAGTTCAAAGCCAGCCTGGGCAGGAAAGTCCATGAGACTCTGATCTCCAATGAACCACTTAGAAAACCAGAAGTGGTGCTGTGGCTCAAGGGGTAGAGCGCCCTCCTTGAGCTGAAGAGCTGAGGGACAGCGCTCAGGCCATGAGTTCAAGCCTCAGGTCCGACAAATGGGGGGAAAAATTAAAAAGTAGATAGAGAATGAAAAGCAGTGAACAGTCCTTTTGGACTCCAACCCTGAAGAGGCCCAGCTCTAGGGACAGCACAGTTCACCCAAGGCAGGCCACGGAACGGCTGCGCGGCAGGGACAGAGTTATGGGACAGTGGGTAGCTGGGGAGACAGGATGGCTTCCCAGATAGGAACCCCCTTGTTACCTTACAGATACAGAAAGGTCCCATGGAACCTCATGGAAAACCATAGGTCGGTCATGGGGCTTGAACTCCGGGCCTGGGCGCTGTCCCTCAGCTCTTCAGCTCATGGCTGGCGCTCTACCACTTGAGCCACAGCGCCACTTCTGGCTTTTTCTGCTTCTGTGGTGCTGAGGAATCGAACCCAGGGCCTCATGCATGCGAGGCGAGCGCTCTACCACTGAGCCACCTTCCCAGCCTGCCCGTGGATATTTGAATCAGCAAAGCCTCCCCTCTGGCCTCCAAACCACTCACACCACACCTGGAGTCTGGGTATTGCTTGGCAGACTCATCAGAGGCCATTCTGACTCCCAGGAAGGATTGGTGGGGGGGGGGGGGGAGTAGGGGTAGAGGTGGGGAGAGGGGAGGGGAAGCAGGCTCTCCTTGGTCCCTGGTAGTGGACAGTTCCTCCTAAGAGGTCCCTGGCTTGAGCTCTGTGGTTTCTAGCCACTTCCTTGGCTCTATATCCTCTGGCTTGGTGATTCCATTTTCCCATTGCACAGGAAGGCACTTACAAGAAAAGAAGGAGGAGGAGGGGGAAAAATAAAAGGATTTGGCTCAAAGAAGCAGACCTTCCTGGAAGCTCAAAACAGGGAGAGAAGGAGGGAGGGAAGGAGGGAAGGAGGGAAGGAGGGAGGGAAGGAGGGAAGGAGGGAAGGAGGGAGGCAAGGAGGGAGGGAAGGAGGGAGGGAGGGAAGAAAGGAGGGAAGGAGGGAGGGCCCAGTGTTCCCTTATGGGTCCCACAGCTGGAAAAATAAATCCACCAGGTCCGACCCTCGTGGATTCCTCAAACAGTTCGGTCCATCTGCACGTCCTCCAGTTCCATCCCAGGCTAGATGTGCATGAATACAACCCCAGCCTGGGGGGGGCGGCTCTCTGCAGGATGATTGGCAGCTGTGAGGGCCTATGATTCATCAGAGAGCCGCTCTGCACGGGTCCCGCCTCCCCCCCCTCCAGGCTCTCCTGCCAAGTTACCAAGGAGATCAGAGGCTAAGGACAGGTGTCAACCCCAAGGGAGCAAGGTACCACGTGCGGCCTGGCCTGGCTGCTTTTCTGCAGCCATTCCAGAGAGAGTACCAGTCCCCGGTGGGAGGGAGAGGATCGGAAGGGAAGGTACTTCTCGTCCACGAGACAGATGCACACACGCAAACGAGTAGTCATGGTAGGTAGGGTGGAGTTTCCAAAATGTCACGTCGATGGGTTAAACCAAGCACTCAAGGTTGACAAGACACCCCCTGGGTATATAGAGAGAGATAGATGTCTGCTCCTGGGTACTGGGTGCTGAGTTAATATGAAGATGACCAGGAGCGAGGGGCGTGAACAAGAGAAGGAAGCCTTGGCCGTGGGCGGCGTGGGGTGGACTCCCTCCGGGCTGGATCAGACTTCCGTGAGCACCTTCTTCTCGGGGCCGTGGGCCCGGTGTGGGGTGGGAAGGTAGCTGGACCTCCGTTCCCGGGCGACCCCCTCGGAGAAATCCGGCTTGCCGCTGTCGGTGACGTCCAGGTCCGGCGTGGGCTGGCCGCACGTGACGTGCAGGTACTGCACCTGCTCCTCCTGCTCCGTCTCGCGGTGGTAGAAGTAGTTGAAGTTGGACACGATGACGGGCACGGGCAGGGCGATGGTGAGCACCCCCGCGATGGCGCACAGGGACCCCACGATCTTCCCGCCCACGGTCATGGGGTACATGTCGCCGTAGCCCACGGTGGTCATGGTGACCACGGCCCACCAGAAGGCATCGGGGATGCTGGGGAAGAGAGAGTCGTCGTCGTCGGCCTCGGCGAAGTAGACGGCGCTGGAGAAGAGGATGACCCCGATGAAGAGGAAGAAGATGAGCAGGCCCAGCTCCCGCATGGACGCCTGCAGGGTCTGGCCCAGGATCTGCAGCCCCTTGGAATGGCGGGAGAGCTTGAAGATGCGGAACACCCTGACCAAGCGGATGACCCTCAGGATGGCCAGCGACATGGCCTGCTGCCCGTTCTGCCCGGCCTGGGTCTGGGGCTCGGCCAGCTCGGTCCCCAGGGTGATGAAGTAAGGGAAGATGGCCACGATGTCGATGATGTTCATGATGTTCCGGAAGAAGGCCGCCTTGCTGGGGCAGGCCGAGAAGCGCACCAGCAGCTCGAAGGTGAACCAGACGATGCACAGCGTCTCCACCAGGAAGAAGGGGTCGGTGAGGAAGGAAGGCCCCCCTCCCAGGGAGCCCAGGGGTCCCCCGGCCCCGGTGACGCCGCCCGGGGGGAAGAGCTCGGCCTCGTCCTCCTCCTCCTCCTGGCTTCCCCTGGACACCGGGCGCTGCCGGTCACCCACCCCGAGGCCCCCTCGGCCCTCGGCCCGGAACTGAGGCAGCGTCTCCAGGCAGAAGATGACGATGGAGGTGAGGATGACCAGCACGGACACGATGGCGATGGCCCTGGCCGGGCCCGAGCTCTCCGGGTACTCGAAGAGCAGCCACACCTGGCGCTGGAAAGGCCGGGTGGGCAGCGGGCGCTGGTCCTCGCCCGCCTCGGGCAGGCAGCCCTCGTCCTCCCGGAAGGCGGCCAGGGCCTGGTCCCCCAGCTGGTAGAAGCGGATCTCCTCCAGGAACACGTCCAGCGGGACGTGCACGGGCCGGCGCAGGCGGCCCCCCGACTGGTAGTAGTGGAGGATGGCGTCGAAGCTGGGCCGGTGGCGGTCGAAGAAGTACTCGTTGCGCAGCGGGTCGAAGAAGCGCACGCGGCGGCCCGGGTCCCCCAGCAGCGTGTCCGGGAACAGCGCCAGCGTGCGCAGCTGCGTCTCGAACCGCAGCCCCGAGATGTTGATCACCAGCCGCTCGCTGCGGCAGCAGTCCTGCGCGTCCGCGCCCGCCGTGGGCTCCGCGTCCGACCGCATGGCCGCGGGGCGCCCGGGCTCCGATCGCGGGGTGCCCGGCTCCGAACGCGGGGTCCCCGGGCTCCGGGGGTCACCGAGCTCCGATCGCGGGGTGCCCGGCTCCGATCGCGGGGTGCCCGGCTCTGATCGCGGGGTGCCCCGGGCTCCGGGGGTCACCGAGCTCCGATCGCGGGGTGCTCGGCTCCGATCGCGGGGTGCCCGGCTCCGGGGGTCCCCGGGCTCCGATCGCGGGGTGCCCGGCTCTGAACGCGGGGTCCCCGGGCTCCGATCGCGGGGGTGCCCGGCTCCGATCGCGGGGTGCCCCGGGCTCCGGGGGTCACCGAGCTCCGATCGCGGAGTCCCCGGGCTCCGATCGCGCGTCCGAGGCCCCGATCCCAAAGTCTCCGGCTCCGATCGCGGGGTCCCCGGCTCCGATCGCGGGGTGCCCGGCTCCGGGGGTCACCGAGCTCCGATCGCGGGGTGCCCGGCTCCGGGGGTCCCCGGGCTCCGATCGCGGGGTGCCCGGCTCTGAACGCGGGGTCCCCGGGCTCCGATCGCGGAGTCCCCGGGCTCCGATCGCGCGTCCGAGGCCCCGATCCCAAAGTCTCCGGCTCCGATCACGGGGTCTCTGGGCTCTGATCTCAGGTCCTGGGCTCCGATCTCGGGGTCCCGGGCTCCGATCGAGGGGTCCCAGGCTCTGATCTCGGGGTTCCGGGCTCTGATCTCAGGTCCCCGGCTCCGATCTCACGTCCCTGGGGTCCGATCGCGGGGTCCCGGGCTCCGATCGCGGGGTCCCCGGCTCCGATCGCGGGGCGCCCGGGCTCCGGGGGTCACCGAGCTCCGATCGCGGGGTCCCCGGCTCCGATCTCACGTCCCCGGGCTCCGATCGCGGGGTCCCGGGCTCCGATCGCGGGGTCCCGGGCTCCGATCTCGGGGTCCCGGGCTCCGATCGCGGGGTCCCGGGCTCCGATCGCGGGGTCCCGGGCTCCGATCTCGGGGTCCCGGGCTCCGATCGCGGGGGTCCCCGGCTCCGATCGCGGGTCCCCGGCTCCGATCGCGGTCCCCGGCTCCGATCTCACGTCCCCGGGCTCCAATCGCGGGGTCCCGGGCTCCGATCGCGGGGTCCCGGGCTCCGATCGCGGGGTCCCCGGCTCCGATCGCGGGGTCCCCGGCTCCGATCGCGGGGTCCCGGCTCCGATCGCGGGTCCCCGGCTCCGCTCTCCCGGCCGCAGCCCCCTCCTCCTCCTCCGGGCCGCGCGCGCCCCTCGGGGGCGGGGCCGCGATCTGACCTGCGGCGGGTCCCCGCGTCCGTGCGTCCGTCCGGAGCCGCAGGGTGCGGCGCGGGGGGCCGGGGCCGGGGCCGCTCCCCGCCGGGCCACGCGGGCCCCGGGGCTCCGCCCTCCGCGGGGGTGGGGGGCTCCCCCAGGCCCGGCCGCGCGCGCCCCGCTCGGTCCGGCCGAGGTCTCCGATCCGCCGGGGTCCGCCGGGATCCGCCGCCGCCCCGGCCTCGGCGCGGCCCCCGCCGCCGCCCGGCTGCCTGTGCCCCGTGCGCCCGGGCGCGGCGGCTCCCGCCCTCCCCGCCGCCCTCCCCGCCGCCCTCCCGCACTCACTCCACGCGTGACGTGGCAGGCCCCGCCCCCCGCACGCCGCACCCCCTTTCCCGCGCTCTCGGGGACCCCTGGGAGCTCAGGTACAGAGTGGGGGGGAGGGAGGGGGGAGGGGAAGAGGGGAGGAGGGGGAGGGGGAGGGGGGCGGAGAGGAGGGGAGGGGAAAGGAGGGGGGGAGGAGTGGTAGAGGGGAGGGAGGGGAAGGAAGGGTGGGAGGGGAGGGGTGAAGGAGGAGGGGAGGAGGAGGGTGAAGGAGGAGGGGACCCCCACCCCTCCCCTTCCCCCCTTCCCTCCCCTCCCCTCCCCAAATCAGGGAGCCACCCGCACCCCACCCCACCCCTGGACCACACCCCCTCCCCCCTGACTCCAGGGACCCCCCCCTTTCCTTCCCCCCAGTCCAGCTCCACCTGTCCACCCCAGGTCCACACCCACCGCTTCCCCCGCCCGCAGGGATTCATCATCTGGTTAAAAATGTCTGCTCAGTTATTTGGTATTGACAAAGGTTCCTGAAAATGAAGGATTCCTTCCACACACACCCCACCACAACAGCAACAGCAACAACAACATCATCATCAACAGCAACAACATCATCAACAACAACATCATCAACAACATCAACAACAACAACATCAACAACATCATCAACAACAACAACATCATCATCAACAGCAGCAGCAGCAGCAGCAGCTCTTGGGAGTTTCCAGATTGAATTACCCCCCTCCCCTCCCTCCCCCTGGTGAATTTCCCTTGGCCAACCTGGCCGGGCCGGGCGACTGGGTTCTCTGGCTGTCAGGATAACCAAGTACCAGCACCCAGTCCCCTCCCAGCCACCCCACTGTTATTCCATTTAATGTCTATTTACGTTTAGGAGGCCAGCATTGTGGCTTGAACTTGCTCTCTGTCTCTGTCTCTGTCTCTGTCTCTCTCTGTGTCTGGGCTTGCTCACTCACAAGCAGGTGCTCTACCACTTGAGCCACGCCTCCCATCAGGCTTTTGGCTGGTTCATTAGCACTAGAAACTCCCAGACTTTTCTGCCCTGGCTAGCTCCAAACCCAAAGCCTCCAAGTCTTCCTGATAGCCAGGATGACAAGTGTGGGCCACTGGTGCTTGTGCATTTTGGGCAGAAGCCTGCCCCCCTCCCCCACTGAAGAAAGAGCTAGAAGATGGTACCATGGGAGGTGAGTGGTGGGGGGGAGGGCACTCCCAGAAGCCTTTGCTCGATGCTTCCCTGGGAAAAGCTACAAGAACATCAGTTCCTTAGACAGCCAAGGAAAAGGAAGGGAGAGTAGAAAGGGGTGGTCAGTGTTGATTCCAAAACTGGGGGGTGGGGGTGGGCACCGTAGCTCATGCCTATAATCCCAGCCCATTGGGAGGCTGGGCCAGGTGAGGGTCTCCTTTAGCGGCTGGTAGGAGAGGGCCTGACCTGTGCTCTTCCAGCCATGAGATGATCGCCGATTGGATTTTCTCTTTTTCTTTTCTTCTTTTGGTCAGTCCTGGGGCTTGAACTCCGGGCCTGGGCGCTGTCCCTGAGCTCCTTCACTCAAGATGAGTGCTCTACCACTTAGAGCCGCAGCTCCTCTTCCGGGGTTCTGGTGGTTTGCTGGAGATAAAAAAGAGTCTTTCACGGGGACTCTGCCGCCCAGGGCTGGCTTTGAACCGCCATCCTCAGATCTCAGAGACCATTCCTTCTAAGTGGGATGACATTTGCTTCTCTGGGCCTCAGTTTCCCTCCACCCCTCCCTGCCCCCCCCCCTCCGTTTCTGGCTAGCTGCGGCCGCTTGTTGGTACCGCCAGCTTGTGAATCCACAGAGAAACAAAACGACGAACCAACAATGCACAATGCCCTTCCATAGGAGAGGGTTTCTCACAAGGGTTCTTTGTGTACCAGAAAGGAAGGGGGTGAGGGGGGCCCCTGGGGCCTGTCGGGGATGGGGCACCCAGCGGACATTGGGGTTCCTCCCCATCACCCCTCTTCCCTCCTCCTGTTTCCCCCGAAGAGCAAGAAGGCAAATACAGAGCAGCTATCCAAGTACTAGTTTCTCCGTTTCCAGGCTTTGTAATTAAGCAATTTAGCCTTCAGGAGAAAAGTTGGCACCATTCAAACACACCAGAAAGAAAAGGAAAACGAAGAGTAAAGGAAATCAACAAGAAGTATAAGCCAGGCACCGGTGGCTCCCGCCTGGCATCCCAGCTCCTCAGGAGGCTGAGATCTGAGGATCTCGGTTCAAAGCCAGCCCGGGCAGGAAAGTCCGTGAGACTCTGATCGCCAATAAACCACCGGAAAACCAGAAGCGGCGCCGTGGCTCAGGTGGTAGAGCGCCAGCCTTGAGCTGAAGAGCTCAGGGGTAGCACCCAGGCCCACGGTTCAAGCCCCACGACCGACCACAAAAAGCAAGAGAAAAAAGAAAGATTTGAATCCTGGGATTGTGTGGAGGAGAATAATTGCCAATCTCTCTATACTTCGCAGCCATGTGTTGCTAATTGTTTTTCTCCTCTCCATCTTTTCCATTGACACACACACACACACACACACACACACATTTTGGTCATGTACGAATTGCACTGGAAAGAAATCAGACCATCTATCTGTTCATGGCATCTGCAGCTCACTGGATCATTGAACTCTTGGGTCTAATGTTGCCCCCCCCCGCCCACCCCTCCCCAGCATCCATGGAAATCCCGTGAACCAAATCCACTGAAAGAAAGACACGGGCAAAGAAGCCTGGCCACAGGTCAGCCCAGCTGCTAATTCACAGCGTGGCCAATGCTTTAACAATGCCGATGACATCGTGGAGATGCGGCGTTCCAGAATTCACTAGGGAAAACCACCCCCCAAAAATAAAATAAAGCTGGGCCCCAGTGGCTCCCGCCTGTCACCCCAGCTACTCAGGAGGCTGAGATCTGAGGATCGTAGTTCAAAGCCAGCCCGGGCAGGAAAGGCCGTGAGACTCTGATCTCCAATAAACCACTCAGAAAACCAGAAGTGGGGCTGTGGCTCAAGTGGTAGAGCGCCAGCCTTGAGCTGAAGAGCTGAGGGACAGCGCCCAGGCCCCGAGTTCAAGTCTCACGACTGACAAAAAAATAAATACATAAATACATGAATAAAATAAAATAAGTCTAAGAGCTTTCCCTTGGGCAAAGATGCTGTTGATTGAGATGGAATCGCATTAGAACTTGACACCCAGCTGCACCCGCGGCCTTCGGAGAGAACTCGAGCCAAGAAACCCATCAACCAGAAAGGCCTTAATCTTCCAGGGACTATCCCACGAGAGCACGAAGCCCCATACCTCCCCCATGCCTCCCAAGGCTGCTTCCCCCCCTCCCTCCCTTCCCTCCCTCCCTCCCTCCCTCCCTCTCTCTCTCCCTCTCCCTCTCCCTCTCCCTTTCTCTCTCTCTCTCTCTCTCTCTCTCTCTCTCTCTCTCTCTCTCTCTCTCTCCTAGGATGTCCATTAGGGAAGCATTCCCGAATCCCTCCAACCCTCTTGGACTTTTCTAGAACACATGGACTGGTCCCCTCGCTCAGCTGGGATGAGGGCTTCCAGCCCGTGAGTGGTAAGCGGAAAGCACCTGGGTCTCTTCTGAAATCCAACATGGGGTGAGCAGTAGGGAAAGTTCCCGGAGCTTTGTGTACGTCCCCCGAAAGGACAGCTGAGCTGGAGACCGGGGGGTCGGTCGGGCCACAGGAATGTTCTAGAAGACAGAGCCTGACACAGTGTCCCCCAGCCACGGCAATGGGGACAGGAATGAGAGCTGATGCTTTGTGTCCCAAGTCTTTGCTATGAAGGAATGCGTGTATGTGTGTGTGTGTAAGCACGTGTGCATGTGTGTGTGTGTAAGCAGGTGTGCATGCGTGTGTGTAAGCATGTGTGCACGTGTGTGTAAGCATGTGTGCATGCGTGTATATGTAAGCACGTGTGCATGCGTGTATGTGTGTACGCACGTGTGCATGCGTGTATGTGTGTGTAAGCACGTGTGCATGTGTGTATGTGTGTAAGCACGTGTGCATGCGTGTATGTGTGTAAGCACATGTGCATGCGTGTGTATGTGTGTGTGTAAGCAGGTGTGCATGCGTGTATGCGTGCCAGTCCTGGGTTCTGTCCCTGAGCCTTTGTGCTCAAGGCCGGCGCTCTACCACTTGAGCCGCAGCTCCGCTTGCGGCTTTTTGGTGGTTTATTGGAGATCAGAGTCTCAGGGATTTTCCTACCCCAGGCTGGCTTTGAACCGTGATCCTCAGATCTCAGCCTCCTGAGTAGCTGGGATGACAGAACCTGGCAGGAAACTGATTTTTTTTTTTAAATCATTACATAATTGCGTCTGTTCAAGTCTGATTCGACATCAGTACCCAGCAGTGAGAAGGTGCTAGAACCACATTTGGTGACAGCACCACATTATGAGCATCCAGGAGACAGTTGGTTTCATCCCTACCACAGGTGGCAAACTATTTGAAAATCTGTGGCCTGTGATCATTTAGAGAGCAAATTGAAAAAGAAAAATGCAGCCGGGCATCGGTGGCTCCCGCCTGTCATCCCAGCTACTCAGGAGGCTGAGATCTGAGGATTGAGGTTCAAAGCCAGCCCGGGCAGGAAAGTCCGTGGGACTCTGATCTTCAATAAACCACTAGAAAACTGGAAGTGGCGCTGTGGCTCAAGTGGTAGAGCGCCAGCCTTGAGCTGAAGAACTGAGGGACAGCGTCCAGGCCCTGAGCTCAAGCCCCATCCACCAAAGAGAGAGAGAGAGAGAGAGAGAAAGAGAGAGAGAGAAATGCCACTGGCTCACGCCTGTCATCCCAGCTACTCAGGAGGCTGAGATCTGAAGATCAAGATTCAAAGCCAGCCCAGACAGCAAAGTCTATGAGACTCTCATCTCCAACAAACTATCAAAAAGCCTGAAGTGGAGCTGTGGTTCAAGTGGTTCAAGTTTATGCCTCAAGCATACATGAAAAAAAAAAGCAGTCAGGCCCTTAGTCCAAGCCTCAGCACTGGCACAAAAGAAGAAGGAGGAAGAAGAGGAGGAGGAGAAGGTGGAAGAGGAAGAGGCAGGGCACCCATGGTTCACTCCTGCAATCCTAGCTACTCGGGAGGCTGAGATCTGAGGATCTTGGCTTGAAGCCAGCTGGGACAGAAAAATCTAGGAGACTCTTATTTCCAATTAATCGGCAAAAAGCCAGAAGTGAACCTTCTCTTGGTTCAAGTGGTCGAGTGCTATTCTTGAGCAAAAAAGCTCAAGGGGCAGGCCCAAGACTGGCAAAGAAGCAGAGAAGGAGGAGAACAAGAAGGAGGAAGAGAAGGAGGAGGAAGAGGAAGAGGAAGAAGAGGGAAGGGAGGGTAAAGGAGAGGGGGCAGAGGAGGGGGGAGATGAAGATTTTTGCCTCTAGGAAGAAGTTTGAAATTCAATACGGATGGCTAATCAGGCATCGTTTTCTAGTCCTGGCTGCGGGTAAAAATATTGAGACCAGCTTGAGAAAATCAGGAAAGAATTGTCCAGAACTGGGCAACGCTCCAAGGCCGACAGTGCACAATTTCTCTCCTCCTCCCACCCCCAACTAAGCAAGACTAAAGTCCTGGGTGGGAGAGGGCAGGTTGAGGGGACTCAAGCTTGCTTCCCGCTCCCCCCAAAATAGAAGCACGTGGAATTGGGGGGTTGAGTAGCAGAGGTCTCAGAGAACTTTCCTGTAAGGTAGAGTCTGGACAGAGGTGCAGACTTTCTGGGGCAGGGATTGTATGCGGTCCACCGCCGGACCGGCCGGGTTCTGGGTATGAGTCTCCCTTCTCTACCTTGGAGGATTGGAAGGTGCTGGCCCAAGAAAGGAAGAAGCTAGAAGCTTCCTGTTTGCACCCCCAGCCTCTCGCTGCGGGTGGCTTTGCATTCTCCAGGCTGAGATGCTCCCCCCCCCCGCAACCCCTGCCCCCCAAGTGAATCCCAGACAGACTCAGGGTGCAACATTCATGCTCTCCTGTAGTACCAGTGAAACAGTGGGAATTAAATAATGCAAACCACCATCATCAGACACACACACGGAGCCAGTAACTCTCTCTCGTTCTCTCTCTCTCTCTCAAACACACACACTCACACACAATTTTTATGTTTATTAGTTTTATTTGTTTTGGTCGGTCGTGGGGCTTGAACTCTGGGCCTGGGCGCTGTCCCTCAGCTCTTCAGCTCAAGGCGGGCGCTCTACCCCTTGAGCCACAGCACCACTTCTGGTTTTCTGCTGGTTCATGGGAGATCAGAGTCTCACAGACTTTCCTACCTGCCAAGGCAAAGGCCAGGTGGGCAGGATCTGAAGACGGGAAGGACCGGTGGGTGGACAGCCGGGAATGGCTCCCAACAATGACTGCTGTGCATGGGAGAATCTCCCCACGGCTTCCCACCGCCGGTCCCTCTACGTGTCCCGCCTGAGTGGCCAGAGGAGCGGGGCTTGTCATAGCATAGGTTACCAGCTTCCTTTGGGGACAACTTCACCATCTATTGGACCCCTCATCAACACAGGGAGTCACAGTCCAAAGCCCAACATCCAAGCTCACATGGACTCTGCCTGGCCCGGCCCTAGCTTCCCCTCCCCGCATGGCAAGGGCCTTAGAGACCAACACCAGACAGGAACAGGCTGCAAAAGGGGTATTTGTACCCCCAACCTGTAAAGGGGGTACACAAGCCTGAAGGCTGAGTCATTGGGTAAAGTAACAGGTGCTATCACTTACCACTACAGCTGCATCAGCTTACCAGCGCACAGGACACCCGAAGTTTGTTGAGGGGATACACTGGTATACCCAGGGTGCAGAGAGTGTGTGGAACCAGCCCAGGCCTGGGTCCAGATGCTACTCACCAGCTGTGTGACCCTGGGCTTGTTTCTTAACCTCTCTGAGCCTAAGATTTCGCCATAGAAATCCTTGCCAGAGAATGGCACTTTGGCCTTTCTCTTCCTCTCTGCCTTTCTGCCTTTGTAGTCTTTCCCCTTGGACCACCAGACTTGCAGGATGGAGGCCCTGGGGTGCTGATGAGAGGTAGATGATCAGTAAGTCTGTAAGACTTCACCATGGGACAGCATGGGTTCAAATCCCACCTCCTTCATTCAGACGAGCTATTGAAGCAAGATGGCATCCAATTCCATACCCCAGGTACTTAAACCAATGTGGTGTCCAATTAACTCAGTTACTTAAACCAATATGGCATCCAATTCCTTACCCCAGTTAACTTGAACCAAGATGGCGTCCAATTCCTTCACTCAGTTACTGAAACCAATATGGCTCCAATTCCTTACCCCAGATACTTAAAAGCAATCTGACATCCAATTTCTTACCCTAATGACTTAAAACCAACATGGCGCCCAATTCCTTACTCCAGTTACGTAAAACCAGGATGCCCAATTCTTCATCACTGAACCAATATGGCACCCAATTTCTTCACCTCATAATAGAACCAAGATGGTGCCCAATTCCTCACCACCTTACTGAACCAACAAGATGCCCAGTTCTTCATTCCTGAACCAATATGGCGCCCGATCCTTCCCCTCATTCCTGAACCAATATGGCGCCCAATCCTTCCCCTCATTCCTGAACCAATATGGCGCCCCATCTCTCCTCCATCGAGATGCAGTCACAAATAGTGCTCACACACTATTTGGGGCAGGCAGCCTCGTTCTAGCTCATCCGGAAGTTGCTCCACAGACTGAGGGTAGCTCTGCGGCGGTGCCAGGATCAGGACAGCAGCAGCAAGACAGCCCTGAGGAAGACTCCCTGCACACCCCGATGCCTTCCCCTCTCTCCCCTTTATGGCTCTTCTAGATGCTGCTTGTCCCCCATCGGTGGTTTGTGCCAGAGCTGAGTCATAGTAGTTTCCAAGATCCGACTGCCTCCATTTCCAGGAGTTTTAAGAGCCTGTCGTTTTATGACGGTTGGCAGTTCCAAATTGGCCACGATGGGACCATCTACACCCCCAGAAATGAGGACACATGACAGACCAGGGCCCCTCTTTTCTCTCTCTCTCCCCCATGAGGGAGTTGTTCAAATAACACACCAGTCATCCAACTGCACACAGACAATTCCGCGTCCTCCAGCCAACGCTACGTGCACGCAGGGGCCCATCAGACTAAGTAGAGCACCCAGAGTCCCTTCCCTCAGACTAAGTACAGTACCTTACCTCCCTCCACCGCCTGGATCGCCCTGGATGGGGCTGCCAGCCCTAGCACCCAGAGCTCCAGGGGCTGGTTTTCCTCCTCCGCCCCCAAGAGAACCGGAAACGGGAAGATGGCGACCCCCAAGGTGTCTGAGAGCAAAGGAGACAGTCACACTTGCGGCCAGGCAGGTGAGCTCAGGGCAGGAACGCTGATCACGTGATTGCCAGAATCCATCACGCCATGGTTTTTTGGTTGTTGTTTCTTGGGGGGGGAGCGGGGTTTGCCTGGGGCTTGAACTCAGGGCCTGGGCGCTGTCTCTGAGCTCCTTTTGCTCAAGGCTGGCGCTCGACCCCTTGGACCACAGCACCACTTCTGGCTTTTTCTGTGTGTGTGGTGCTGAGGAATGGAACCCAGGGCTTCATGCATGCGAGGCAAGCGCTCTACCACGGAGCCACCTGCCCAGCCCTGGATCATGTCTTTATGACAGGATAAAACTATCACTGATGGACGCCCCCCCGCCCCACACCTCTCCAAAGGAAGACAAAGACCTACAACTTTCCCAGGTTGCATCTCCTGGGGACCAGATAACTCCCCTCAAGTGATGGGACTTGCTGACCCTGAGACTCGAACTCAGGGCCTGGGGCGCTGTCCCTGAGCTTTTTCACTCAAGGCTGGCATTGCACCACGAAAGCTGTAACTCCGCTTCCAACATGTGTGGCGCTTCAGTGGAGGTAAGAGTCTCCCGGGCTTTCCTGCCAGGGTTGGCTTCGAATCACAATCCTCAGATCTCAGCCTCCTGAGTAGCTGGAAGGGCAGGCGACAAGACCCTGGTAATGGGCCATCTGTAGACATCACCAGAGAGCGCTGTGTGCCCCAAGCCATTATCACGGCCCACTCTGTACCTGCCTGTAGCTCGTAAATGAACGGCTGGGCGGGGGTGTGGGGCTCGCCACAGCTCTCAGAAGCTTCTGGACTTCTAATGGAGATGGATGTGCTCCCCAGGGAGGGCCATAAAAGTAGCTCACATCATTTAACCGTTTCTTCCTGCAGCTTATGATGATGATGATGATGATGATTTTGTTCTCCTTCCCCAAGGCAGAACCGAAGTGGTGACAGGCAGAATTCACAATCGCCTTTATTATTATATCTTTAGGGGGGAGAGAAAAAAAAAAACACTTGTTCAAATAAACTCATCATGGGTGAAAAACAAGCAGGGTGATCCGGGAACCTGTCATTTGCGGGGCGGGGAGACCCGATCATCCCACTGGACACCGGCGGTGGCTCCCGCCTGTCATCCCAGCCGCTCAGGAGGCTGAGATCTGAGGATCACAGTTCAAAGCCAGCCTGGGCAGGAAAGTCCATGAGACTTTATTTAAAAAAAAAAAAAATGGGGCTTGAACTCAGGACCTAGGCCCTGTCCCTGAGCTTTGTAGGTTGGAGATTGGAGTCTCACGGGCTTTCCTGCCCGGGCTGGCTTTGAACCGTGATCCTCAGACCTCAGCCTCCTGAGTAGCTGGGATGACAGGCGGGAGCCAGCAGCGCCCGGCTCACGAGACTCATCTCCAATGAACCAGAAGTAGAACAGTGGCTCAACGGGTAGCACACTAGCGTTGAGTGAGGAAAAACGCCGAACAAGCACACACACACACACACACACACACACAGATATTAAAATTAAATAATGACTATAATTAAGCATTTAATGTCTAAAATTAAGTTATCACTATAATTTCCCCGGCTCCCTGTCACTCTATTGGCATTCTGGATTGGACAAGTGTTTTTTAATTCATCTGGACCTTTCTCTCAGGCCTGCTTCTGTTTAGACGGCCCACATCCTCCTCTTTATTCTTCTAAACGGTTCCTCTGATCTAATCCACCCCATTAGGGTCCCATTATAATCCTCAATGAGAGGAATTAGCGTGAATGGTTGGAGCTTGGCTGGGGGGGGGCGGGGGGGGGGGGAGGGAGGGGGGTAATTATTCTACCGGAAAGGAACAGATGGGGGGGCGGGTTCTAGAAGCAGACCCCCATCCCCCTGTCAGACAAAGAGCTCTTCTTCCCCAAGGAGGTCCAGAGCCTAATGGACTGTGTGTGGCCGTGGGAAGGGTTTTGGTGGTTTTGTGTGTTTTTCCTTTCTTACTTTTAATTGATTCTAATGGCCTATTTCTTTCGGAGTTTTATTTTTCTCTTCCTTCCCTCTTTCCTTGATACACGATACTCTGCAAAGAAAAATAAATAAGATGTTAAGGAAGATTGCTCTCACAAGCCACAATTTATATTTCCCTTCCTGGAGCGCTTTGCTCTTCTCTCTGAAAGGCTCCTTGGTGGAGGAGGGGGAGAGAGAGAGAGGGGGAAGGGGGAGGAAGGGAGAGAAAGAAAGAGGTTGGGGGGGAGAAGGGGAGAAGGAGAGAGGAAGGAAGGGAAGGGGAGGGAGGGAAAGAGGGGAGGGGAAAAACACACAGGCAGACACAGAGACATTTCCCCGTACTGGACCCTGCTCCAAGCACGGGTACTTACTTACCTGACTTAATACAGGCTTACCTTCCGATTATTTCATGAACCTTTTCCTGTCTTTCCCCTACCCCGAGCTGGACTACATTGCCCAGGATCCTTTGCACCAACCGAGGGCAGCTGATGTAGCAGAGACTTGTGGCCCCCATACAACTCCACAAACCTTAGCATTCTTCCCAGGCTGGCTTCTAAACTGGGATCCTCTAGCTCTCCACCACCTGAGGAAGCTAAGATTATAGGCTTTTGTTTGTTGTTGTTGTCGGTGGTGGAGCTTGAACCCAGAACCTGGGTGCAGTCCCTGAGCTGTCTTTGCTCAAGGCCGGTGCTCTACCACCTTGAGCCACAGCACCACGTCCGGTTTTCTGGTGGTTCATGGGAGATCAGAGTCTCACAGATTTTCCTGCCCGGGCTGGCTTTGAACCAGGATCCTCAGGTCTCAGCCTCTTTTGTAGCTGGGATGACAGGCGGGAGCCACCAGCACCAGGCTGTTTTCTTTTCTTTTTGAGCCATTAGCACTGAGCTCGCAATGAGTTCGCATGATGATCAGACCAATGCTGATGATGACAAGCACCCAGCCAAGCCTCTGGTCCCCAGTCCACACCTGTGACCTGGACTAGCCAACAAATGGCACATCTCTCTTCACCCCTCCTCCTCTACTTAAACCTAAAGCTTGTGTTTGTACCCCCAAAGAGGGAATGAAAGGCTTACTTGGCATTTTTCTGCAGCAGGCCCCAGTGGAATAAATCTCCTTTCTCTGACCTTTCTTATTCCCGTTTTTTCAAAGAACAGCAAACGCTGAGAGTTGGGGTCTTTGGCACAGAACTGGTTTACAACGCCACCAGCCACGCCCAAGTCCGCCTGTTGCATGAACGTCACGTAATATATTCAATCAAGTTCAATGACTAGGTTTGGGGTTCAGCCTACCTCGCTCACCACCAGCCCTGTTGTAAGGTGCATCCGGTCGGCGACATACAGAGACGCCATATTTTGAGAGGTCGAATTGGGAGTCTTTATTAGAGAGCTGGTGTCTGCAGGCAGATTCCTGTCACAAAGACCTGCAGCCCTGTGAAGACACTTAACATGGTTACAAAACTGAGCCATGAGAGCAGGAGAGGAAAGAAAGAGCAGAAGAACAATCCCAGCAAACTAGACCAGCCCCACTGGAGAGCTGAAGTAGGGCGCCATGTTGACTGGATCAGAGCCAAGAGACTGGACGCAGCACCCAAAGCCTGGTGTCATGGCGTCTGAGCTGGTCAGACCTTAAAATAGGGACAGGTCAGGGGGCAGGGTCACAGGAAACTCCCAAGTTCAAGGCACAGGACTGACACATCCAGTAACCTATTGTCCAAGTCCCCGCCCCCTTGCCTCTAGGAATTCAAGCCTGCCCATCACCTGGGAGGGGTGGGACTTCCCCTTCCTACACATGAAGACAAGATGGCTCCAGGTAAACCCAATGCCCTATCATCCACCACATATCCAAGATGGCGCCAGTTAGACCCAGCATCCCTACTTCACACCGCCCCCCCCACCTCCTGGTCCTATAATTAAGAATGACATGACAGGCCAGGGGTAGGTGGCTAGAAAGCAGCCAAGCCTGGATTCCCAGCCAGACCACGGCTCCATCATCCAGACCACAGCTGCTTCTACCTCATCTGCATCCAGGAAAGGATTCTGCCAACATGGGCAGAGTCTGTAGGGACGTAGGGACGGGTCGTTGGTGCTGTCCTAATTAGTGTCCTCAAATGAAGAAGATGGCTCTGGGGAAAAGAGGCCTAAAGCAGGAAGGAAATCAGGGCCAGATCCTGGGCTTGGCATGTAGAAAATAAGATAAAGTCTTCCAGGAGTCACCTTGGGAGATTCAGAGCAGCCTGGGCTGAGTATGTAGAGCACTGAGCAGTGAGCAAAAGCGTCGCGTGCCAAATTCCACTTCCGGTCTTGGGCCCAAAATACATCACAATGAAAAGAAATAAGAAAATAAAAGGGGGAGGGGATCGGATCGAGCTTGGGGGATCACAACAGGTAGAAGGGATCAGAGAGAGAAAAAGAAAATGGAGAAGCAAGAGACAGAGACAGAGATGAAGACACCAGAAACACACAGAGAAAAAGACAGAGAGAGAAAAAAAAAAACAGAAAAATACAGAGGTAGAGAGAGAGGGAGAGAGAGGAAGCCAGCATTTCATGGTCCTCTTGGAAGGCCCGCCCCCAATAACCCAAAGACCTCTCCTCAGGCTCCGCCCCTTACGGAGCACAGCCCCTCCCCAGAGGTTCACCTTAAAGACGAAGAGCTTCACCATAGACCTTCCTGGGAGGGGAATTCTCCAGCTGCGAAGGCCAGCCCTCGGGAAGCTGTGGCTCACAGTCAGGATTGCACCTCCCGCCTCTCCTCCAGGTGAACTTTTTCGGCCCATCCCGAGCTGTGACTCCAGACCCAGCTCCTTAACTGGCACAACAGATCCCCCGTGATCTCTTGCTCTCCTGGGATGCCCCAGCAAGTCAGACCCTCTAAACTCCCACCTCATACCACACTGCCCAGACTTTTGCAAGATGTGTTCCCTCTCTTTACCCCCCCCCCACCCTGTTCTCCATCCCAACCACAGGAAGCTCAGGTCAAAGGTCACCTCTTCCTCCACTCTTGGTTTGATACTTCCTGGTCCTCTACCATACCCCGACATCGCGTTGTTGTTGTTCTGATGGCCTTTCCCTCCTCCATTCTCACCTTTTTCTTTTTCTTTTTGTCAGTCGTGGGACTTGAACTCAGGGCCTGGGCGCTGTCCCTGAGCTCTTCAGCTCAAGGCTGGTGCTCTACCCCTTGAGCCACAGCGCTACTTCTGGTTTTCAGGTGGTTCATGGGAAATAAGACTCTCACAGACTTTCCTGCCCCAGGCTGGCTTTGAACCACGATCTTCAGATCTCAGCCTCCTGAGTCGCTGGGATGACAGGCGGGAGCCACCGGCGCCCTGCTTCCATTCTTGCCTTCTACTAGTCTGTGCGTCTGTGTGTGTGTGTGTATGTGTGTCTGTGTCTGTCTGTGTGTCTGTGTGTCTGTATATCTGTGTGTCTGTGTGTATATGTAGATCTGTGTGTCTGTGTGTGTATGTGTGTCTGTGTGTCCATGTGTGTGTGTGTGTGTGTGTGTGTGTGGTTGTGGGTGTGGTGTGGGTAGGTGTGTCTGTTTGTGTGTGTGTGTGTCTGTCTGTGTATGTGTGTCTGTGTGTCTGTATCTGCATGTCTGTGTGTGTCGTGTATGTGTGTGTGTGTGTGTGGTTGTGTGTGTGTGTGGTTGTGTGTGTGGTGTGGGTGGGTGTGTCTGTGTGTGTGTCTGTGTGTCTGTGTGTCTGTATCTGCATGTCTGTGTGTGTCGTGTATGTGTGTGTGTGTGTGGTTGTGTGTGTGTGTGGTTGTGTGTGTGGTGTGGGTGGGTGGGTGTGTCTGTGTGTGTATGTGTGTGTGGCTGTGTCTGTGTGTCTGTCTGTTTGTGTGTGTGTGTCTGTATCTGCATGTCTGTGTGTGTGTATGTGTGTGTATGGTCTGTGTGTGTGTATGTGTGTGTATGTGTGTCTGTGTGTCTGTGTGTGTGTGTGTGTGTGTGTGTGTGTGGTTGTGGGTGTGGTGTGGGTGGGTAGGTGTGTCTGTTTGTGTGTGTGTGTGTGGCTGTGTCTGTGTGTCTGTTTGTGTGTGTGTATGTCTGTATCTGCATGTCTGTGTGTGTCTATGTGTGTCTATGTGTGTGTGTGTGTCTGTGTGTGTGTGTGTGTGGCTGTGTCTGTGTGTCTGTCTGTTTGTGTGTGTGTGTGTGTGTGTGTGGTTGTGTGTGTGGTGTGGGTGGGTGGGTGTGTCTGTGTGTGTATGTGTGTGTGGTTGTGTCTGTGTGTCTGTCTGTTTGTGTGTGTGTGTCTGTATCTGCATGTCTGTGTGTATGTGTGTGTCTGTGTGTCTGTGTGTCTGTGTGTCCGTGTGTGTGTGTGTGTGTGTGTGGTTGTGGGTGTGGTGTGGGTGGATAGGTGTGTCTGTGTGTGTGTGTGTGTGTGGCTGTGGCTGTGTGTCTGTCTGTTTGTGTGTGTGTGTGTCTGTATCTGCATGTCTGTGTGTGTCTATGTGTGTGTATGTGTGTGTGTGTGGCTGTGTGTGTGTGTGTGGCTGTGTCTGTGTGTCTGTCTGTTTGTGTGTGTGTGTGTGTGTGTGTGTGTGTGTGTGTGTGAGACTCCTTGGGTGCACAGGGACGTGAACAAATAACTAGAATTCTGAAGGGAAGCCACTTAGTTGGAGAATAACCAGCTCTCCGGAATAATCCTCGCGTCTTAGTCCTGAGGAGCAGGGAGTAATTAAAGTGGCTGATGGGCGGACCCTGGGGCAGAGAGATGATCCTGGATTAGGCCCGTGATCGCTGGGAGTCTTTGACGATGGAAGGATCAGGGTGGGAAGGGTGACCCGTGAGGAGGGTTTGCCGTCAGAGGCCCCGAAGGCCAGGAAATCAGACTGAGGGGGTTCACCTCCCACCCCCTCCCGCCCGCCCAAGGCCCGGGGCAGAGTAGATGCTCAACAAACTACAGCCCTTGTCAGCACTCAGCTGGGAAACAGCACAGAACTTCCGGGGTACCCCCTCCCCGCAGTGCACCCTGGGAGGTACCCCTGCTCTGGGGATGAGGAGGGAGCCCCTCCCCCACTGGGAATGTCTAGCCAGAATATTCCCCCGGGAACCATTCTATCGCGATGCTTCTAACATCTGCACTAGAAACTTCCCCCAGCAGCTGACCCGTGAGAGTCAAATTTTGACCGAAAATACTCAAGTTAAGAATCAAGCCAAAACCATACATAAAGAACCATCCTAGCCGGGCGCCGGTGGCTCATGCCTGTCATCCTAGGAGGCTGAGATCTGAGGATCGAGGTTCAAAGCCAGCCCTGGGCAGGAAAGTCCGTGAGACTCTGATCGCCAATGAGCCACCAGAAAGACGGAAGTGGAACTGTAGCTCAAAGCGGTAGAGTGCTAGCCTTGAGCTGAAGGGCTGAGGGACAGCGCCCAGGCCCTGAGTTCAAGACCCACAACCGGCTATATATATATATTAATTTTTAAAAAAGTAAAAGTCAGAGGAGGGGAAAAAATTAAAATCAGAGGAAATGCCACAAAGAATGGTCCTAATATAATGGAACCATATGAATATACTAAGACACACAGTTTCACAGGAAAGAAAAAAAAGAAACTGAGCAATTCATAGTTACATCGAGGGTTTACTGATGGATTGGCTTTGTGTCCATGTGTCTTAGAAGCGTTTACAATGTTGACGGGTTACATTTTTTTTTTTGTCAGTGGTGGGTCTTGAACTCAGGGCCTGGGCGCCGTCCCTGAGCTCTTTGGCTCAAAGCTAGCGCTCTACCCCACTTTGAGCCACAGCACCACTTCCAGTTTTCTGGTGGTTCCTTGGAGATCAGAGTTTCAAGGACGTTCCTGTCTGGGGCTGGCTTTGAACCTCGATCCTCAGATCTCAGCCTCCTGAGGAGCTGGGATGGCAGGCGTGACCACCGGCGCCCGGCTAGGATCATTCTTTATGCTGTAGCTCTCCTGACCTTTACCCAGGGCAAATTCATTTTGGTCTCTGGCTCTTATTTCTACCTACCTAACCCCTTCCTAGGCACCTCTTTGGCTCAGCCTGGGGTATCTTGGTTAGAAAACGCCCAGGTTTTCCCCCCTCAAACTCATGACACAAACTGTTCCGCTTTCGCCAGGGAGCCTCCTACGCCCGAATGGCGACCTTCACACCACCCCTTTCAACACCATCCCTGTCTGTACCCGTCACCCAAGGAACGTCTGCCAAGTGTGAGATAAGAGAGAAGAAAAATGAAAAAGAAAAAAAAAAAGCAAAAGAAAAATCAGAACTGTAGGTGGGAAGGGAGGAGAAGAAAAAAAAAAAAAAGAAATCTGTCCAATTTGAAAGTCAAGCCGTTACATGGTCTTGCCGGCCGACCCTGAAGTCTCCGACGACGACGACGAGACAAAGAGATTCTAGCCATCTGTCTGTCTGTCTGTCCTCTTCCACTCGATCGTAGGAGGCAGGAGAGAGTGTTGTTAAGAGTCGCCCATGTCCGGGCCAGGACGTAACTCAGTGACAAAGCACAGGATCCAGTGTACAACACACCTCGGGATGACCCTTACAATCCCCCTTACAATCTCCCCTTCTCCTTCCCCCCTCAGAAAAGAAACAGCCTTGGGGTACTCCAGACCCCAAGTTCTTGCCATGTGGTCCCCAGAGACCCACCTGGGGGTTCAACGTTCCTTGGGCCTTGTCTACTTCTGTGATTCATACGTCTGATTAAACTTTCTAGCCCATGCTGCGTCTTTTTAATACACTTGTGAAGACCGAGAGAGAGAGAGAGAGAGAGAGAGAGAGAGAATAATCCCAGTTGTGCCTGCCAAACATGTCTGCGTACCTGGTCTATAGAGGTTCTTCTGTATCCCAGACACAGGGCTGGTTTATGGGATCATGAATGGAACTTATTCAGCTGCCATTGGAAGAAAAAGCCCTGATTGTCTACAAAGTTTGCTTAAAAAAAAAAAAAAACAACCAGCCACCAAGTCCTGGGATATTTGTCTTTCTCGCTGTTACTATTTCAGGAGGGGAAAAAAAAAAAAAAGCTGCCAAATGGAGATTTTTCCACAGCCGACTTCCAAGGCGGCAGGGTGAGAAGTGAGTTTCTAGGCTAGCTCGGTACCAAGCACTGGCTTGCCAGCCATCTCCATGGCCAAGTGTTTGAGCGCCAGTAACCAAGACCCCATTAGGGAAAGATTCCAGTACTTCTCTCTCTCTCCCCTCTCTCTGTCTCTGTCTGTCTGTCTCTGTCTCGCTGTCTCTCTCCTCTCTCTCTGTTTCTCTCTTCTCTCTCTGTCTCTCAGTCTCTCTGTCTCTGTCTCTCTCTGAGGTTCCAGCCAAGAAGCCTGGGAACCTTGGATCCTGTCTGGAGCCAAAAGGATCTGAGGAAGGAGTGGAGACAGACTAGGACAGCAGCCAGGAACTCGCTCGCTGTGTTTCTCTGCTCCCTGGATTTGCCAGACCTGCTCCAGACCAGATGCCCAACTACTGGACTACTGTGGTCAGAGGGGCGGCCGGACAACTGGTCTACCTCCACAGAGGCTGGCCGGCCAGCTGCTTGGACGCGTCCAAGGCTGATCTCCTGAGAAGGAAGCGGCCTGGATGGTTTCCTAACACACACACACATACACACATCTGTAATAATTGCGTCAGGGGATTTCAGGACTTGGAGAAGGCTCAGGGAATCACAAACAGGTCATTTCTTCATCTTATAGTCCCAGAATCCCAGGGAGCTAGAACATGGGGGTTAAGGGGAGGGGGAGAAGAATGGGAAGAGAAAGGGTGGGCCAGCGCCATCATCATCATCATCACAGGGAAGGTAAAGCCAACCGACTTGAGGGGGGAGGGGAGGATGGGGTGACGCGGATTCAGATACACTGACCACGAAAATAAAGGCCTGGTGGTGTCTTCTGAGCTTCCGGTTGCTGAAGGGTTGGTACTGACGTTTCCCCCCGTGCATACGCTCCCTTGTCCCGTGTTCTGTCCCTGTCCTTCGTTCCGTTCTGTGCTTTTCCAGAAGAACAAAGCCCCCAGGCTCCCCAGGCAGCGTTGACTTCCAGGTGTGCGCATCCAAGATGGCGGCCACGTCTTCGGGTCACAGCCTCCTCTCCTGGGCGCTGTGTTCCTTCCAGGAGCCCTGGAGGTTTCTGGTTGTCAAGTGTCATCTTGAGCTTAGTCTTGAATTCTCCTGATAACCAGACACACGCCCAGGAGATCAGCAAGCGGATAACGGGAAACTGCAAATCCTCGAGGAGCGGTTGGGAAGCCGCCCCACGCCTTGACTGAGGACACCCCGCATGGGGGAGGGTCACCCCGCATGGGGGAGGGTCACCCCGCATGGGGGAGGGTCACCCAGGATGGAAGGGTCACCGCTCACCACGTGAGAGAAGATCACCCACCAAGAAAGACGCCCCTGCCGTGGAGTCCGGTTGGTGACACCTTCGATGGCACTGACACTGAGGCTGGGCAGGGAGGGAGGGGAGGGGAGGAAAAGGAAGGGAAGAGAAGGAGAGGGGTGGGAAGAGGAAGGAGGGGAGGGAAGGAGAGGGGAGAGAAGGGAAGAGGAGGGGAGGGATGGGAAGAGGAGGGGAGGGAAGGAGGGGGGAGGAAAAGGAAGGGAAGAGAAGGAGAGGGGTGGGAAGAGGAAGGGAGGGGAGGGAAGGAGAGGGAGAGAAGGGAAGAGGAGGGGAGGGAAGGAGGGGGGAGGGAAGGGAAGGGAAGGTGAGGAGAGGGGAAGGGAGGGAAGAGAAGGAGAAGGATGGGGAGGGGTAGGGAGGGGAGGGGAGGGAAGGGAAGAGAAGGGGAAGGATGGGAAGGGAAGGGGAGGGGTGGGGAGGGGAGGGGAGGGAAGAGAGGAGAAGGGGGAAATTGAGGGGAGCAATGGGGCTGGAGAGAAGGGAGCGGACGATGGAAGAGGCCATTTTCACACCCTGTTGTTACTCCTTTTTGAACTCAGGGCCTGGTTGCTGTGCTGAGCTTTTGCATTCAAGACTAACGCTCTACTACTTGAGCCCCATTTTTAGGTTCTGGTGGTTCAGGGGAGACGAGTAGAGTCTCATGAATTTTCCTGCCCGGGCTGGCTTTGAACTTGCGACCCCCCAGATCTCAGCCTCCTGAGAAGCTAGGATGACAGGCGGGAGCCACCGTGCCCAGCTTGAAGGCTGTGTGTGGAGGAATGAATGATGGAGGTTTCAGCCCAGGGCTTTCGGGGTGTTTTTGAGTCTGGGTCCGGGCAGCCTGCTGGAGACACTCCTCAGAGATTACACATGGGCCCTGCAGCCCGAGACTCAGCTGCTGGCTGATGAGATGTCTCCGCTCCGCTCCCAAGGAGGAAGGAGGGCGCGTGTTTGGATCGGTGGCTTTTCTTCCCTGGACTGAACGAAACTCAACTGGCATCATGGCGCAGGCCTGGAATCCCAGCACTGGCCGGAGGATGGTGGGATTGAAGCCATGCATCCTGGGCTACACAACCCAACTCTGTCTTCAAACCAAAACACAGGCTGCAAAGAAAACAGCAAAGAGAGAGAGGTGAAGACAGGAGAGGAGAAGGAGGAGAGGAGAGGGGAGGGGAGGGGAGAGGAGAGGAGAAGGGAGGGGAGGGGAGAGGAGAGGAGAAGGGAGGGGAGGGGGAGGAGGAGAGAAGGAGAAAGGACCAGAAAAGAAAGGGAAGGAGAAAGGAGAGGGGAGGGGAAGGGAGGGGAAGAGAAGGAAAGGGAAGAGGAGGAGAGGGGAAGGGAGGGGAAGGGGAGGAGAGGGAAGGGGAGGGGGAAGTTGAGGGGAGGGATGGGGTGGGGACAGCTGGGAGGGAGCTATGGAGGGGGTGAAAGGTGGATCAAACCCCCTTTGTGCAACGGCTTGAAACTAGGGTCTAACAACCAGCGTTCACCTCCATCAACTCAAGCCCGACGCCAGATGCCAACCACGAGGCAAACAAGTTCTCATCCCGCCCCCCGCCCCCCAACCCCGCCCAGCCCTCTCTCAACTCTCGCGTGGCTCTCAAAGCGCACCCCCAAATCACACCATGGGCCGCCCTGGGGCACCCCCCCCCCCCCCGGCACACACTCCCCCAGCCCTGAAACTCAGGAACAGGTCCTGAGCACCTCCCTTGCTGGGCCTGCTCCCCCCACACCCCATTACTGGAAGAGGGGTGGGTGGGAAGAGCTTCCTTGAGGGGACCCTTGAGCCACCTGCACCCCAGGGCTTTGGTGAACGCCACCTGGCCCGGTGGTCTCCATGTTTGCACACGGGGTGGGAGAGAGTTGGGGGGGAGGGGAGGGGGAGCCTCACCTGGCTGGCCATCCTCCAGGTTCTGGGGCTGGGTCTTGGCACGGCCAGAAGGTGAACAGCACCCTCTGCCGGGCACCGGTGTCATGGCTTTGAGCCACAGCTCCACTTCTGGTTTTTTTTTTGGTGGATCATGGGCGGTAAGAGTCTCACAGCCCAGCATGGGCGGCTCCCGCCGGTCATCCAGCGACTCAGGAGGCTGAGATCTGAGGATCGCGGTTCAAAGCCAGCCTGGGCAGGAAAGTCCGTGAGACTCTGATCTCCCATGAACCACCAGAAAACCAGAAGTGGTGCTGTGGATCAAGGGGTAGAGCTCCCAGCCTTGAGCTGAGGAGCTCAGGGACAGCGTCCAGGCCCAGAGTTCAAGACCCAGGACCGCGATTAATAATAATAATAATAATAATAATGTGGGAGGAACGAAGGAATAAAAGAGGAGACAGTGGACATTGCCAAGGACAGGGATGCTGTCCCACGGCAGGCTGGAGACACTGCGCAGTGAGCCGGTGTTGGGTTCGAGTCTGGGCGTGCAGGTGACACTGGTGTCACACCGTGGCTCTCAGGGGATTCCCCTGGGAGGTGGTCCTGCTCGGACAGGCCACACAGCAGGATCTCGGCCTGTCAGATCCATCCGGGGCTCTCTTCTTCCTCCTCCCACCCCCACTCCCTTCCAGGCCTCTCCCCTCCCTTCACCCCAGGAGGCCTGTCCCTGCTCCCCCTCTCCCCTGCGAGTCTCAGGGACACACTGCAGGCGCTACTGGAGGTTTATACACACACACGTGCACACACGCGTGCACGTACACATGCACGTTGCCTGTGGGCACACACGCACCTGCATACACACGCTGCCTGCTCCCTGATCTCATTTCTCTTTTCTCTTCTGGTCCCATCCGTTTCCCCCTCACATTCTCCCATGTCTGTCTGTCATCTGTCTGTCTCGTTCGCTTCCTTCTACTGTCCCTTTTCCTCCCTCCTTCTTTTCCCCCTCCCTCCTTCGCTCTTCTGCATCTCCTTCCCTCTCTCCTTCTCTCCATCTCCCTTCCTCCCTCTTTCCTTCCCTTTGTCTCTCCCTTCTCCCCCCTCCCTCTTCCTCTCTTTTAAACTTCTTTCTGTTATGATGAAGGTGGTATGCTGAGGGTGACAGTGACATCCGTCAGGTCGTGAGCACATTTCTTGGTGGCCCTGTCCCCCCTTCCCTCCCTCCCTCTCTCCCTGTTTTTTCCCTCCCATCCCTTCCCACAAGTGGTAGAGTTCGTTCTCCACACGGGGTCCAGTGAGGATTACGGCTGACTTTGTCCACCCTCTGTCTCCCCATTTCTGTGCCCCCCCTCACCCTCCAGAGACAGAGAAACCAACACACGAGACAAAAAGCAAACAAAAAGGGGGGGGAACCCCTCTTATTCCCATATCCTGGGGGGGAACCCCTCTTATTCCCATATCCTGGAGTTCATTCGGATAAATGTGGGTTTCAGATGAGCAGATTCTCTTCCTTGCTTTCCCCGATCTCTGCTCTTCCCTCCTTTTCTCTTCCCATCTTCCCTTCCTTCCTCCTCCTCCTCTCTCTGAGGTTTGCTAATGCTCAGATCCCATTAAACACAAAACAAATGCATCCCCTCCCCAGCCCGCACCCCCTCCTGACCTCCCCCCCCCCCCCCCGCAAGACAGAGCTGTGCCTCCACCTCCCCGTTCACCTCTGCGGGTGTGATTCCATGTAGGCCCACGCGCGCGCACGCACACACACGCACACGCACACACTTCCAGAGACCAATTTCACACACTCTTCGTTCTCAGTGGGGGAAGACAGGCGCAAAATTCAAAGGGCGGGAGGGGGGCCCAAAGTCTCTCTGGGGAATTCCCCTGGCTTCTCTGCCGGGAGATGGATTCCAGGGGTCCCCGGGGGGGGGGGGGGCGGCGGGGGAAGGACAGCAGGTCTAACCTAGAGGAACCGCGCTGGAGGCCGGAGAGCAAATGGAGATTCTGGCTAAGTCAAGATGGCGGAGGAGCTCATGGGATGTCCCGTGTATTCTTCTCAGACAAAAGAGGGGCCAAGTGTCCAGGAGTCAGAGTTGCTTAGAGCCACGGTCATGCTAAACCCGATGACCCCCCCCCCCAAAAAAAAGTCACAACAGGGTTAAAATAGTGGTCTATTAACAGCCCAACGAAGCTCAACGGTCTCTAAAGGAAAACTAGGCAAGCAAGATGCTTTAAAAGAACTGACCACACGTAATGGGTACATAAGGAGGCAAGACAGAAACGAGAGCCATCCCTAAGATGAATCCCTGCTCGGCCTTCTGGCTGGGCTCCAAGGTTCGTTCTTATCCGCTTAATAGCCAACATCTGCTCCATCTAAAGACCACCATCACATGACCTTTGCAGCAAATTAAAAGAATCACGGGAGCTTGAATATCCTCATGATCCTGAATATGCTCAAGTGTCCCCTCCTCCCCTTCAAGGCCTTAAACGAATGAGGGAATCAAAGCCAGGCGCCGGTGGCTCACGCCTGTCATCCTAGATCCTCAGCAGGCTGAGATCTGAGGATTGAGGTTCAAAGCCAACCCAGACAGGAAAGTCCCTTAGACTCTTTTATCTTCAATGAACCACCGAAAGAAAAGCCAGAAGTGGAGCTGTGGTTCAAGCGGGAGAGCACCAGCCTGGAGTACAAAAGCTGGCATGCACGCACACACACACTCATGACAAGATTTTATTGCATCTGGAGCTGCGTGGAAATGGGTTCGTGCTCTATGTCTTTCTCATACCGTTTTCTGAAGATAGAAGGAACCCAGCTAGAAAACCATCCATTGACATCTTTTTGTATTGTGTTGCTGGTTTTCTTTAGGTGTTGCATATCACAGCAGGATTCTAAATGAAGCTAGGGACAGAAAAGTAGGGACAAGACTTGTAAATCAGGGGCTGGGAAGGTGGCTCAGTGGTAAAGAGCGCTTGCCTTGCATGCATGAGGCCCTGGGTTCGATTCCCCAGCACCACATAAGCAGAAAAGGCCAGAACTGGTGCTGTGGCTCAAGTGGCAGAGTGCCAGACTTGAGCTGAAGAGCTGAGGGACAGCGCCCAGGCCAGAGTTCAGGGCCCCCCCAAAAAAGACTTGTATATTCAGCGAAGTGGCCCTCCTTGGCAACTCTGCTCAGGGCTGAGGTGGATCTTGGGAAAGGCCTCTGCTCTAGCCCGTGTGCATCTTCTTCCTCCCCGGTGCCTGGGCAGTTTCCCAACAGGACGGGCTCCTACAGTTTAGCAGGAGCCTAAAGACTCACCCCAAGACTCTTCCTGCCTTTCCAGAGAACTGAGCTGCTCGCTCCTTGTGTTCGAAGCCATCGTTTTCTTAATCATGCTTGTGTTTTGTGTTGTTTTACCTGCACCATTGTTGAAACTCAGTGCCTCCTCGCTCTGCGGGTGCTCTCCCACTTGAGCCACGCCTCCAGCCTGGCTTTTTGCTGGCTAGTTGGATGGGAGTCTGGTGGACTTTTCTACCTGGATCCTCCAGGTCTCGGCCTTCTAAAGAGCTAGGATTACAGTCGTGAGCCGCTGGCATACCCAACAGAGCTACGTTTGCATAGGCTTATGCATCAGCTAACTTTGGACTTTTTTTCTGCTCGAGGTGAGCGCTCTACCACTTTTGAGCCACAGCTCCACTTCCCATTTTCTGGTGGTTCACTGGAGGTAAAGAGTCTCATGGACTTTCCTGCCCGGGCTGGCTTTGAACCGTGATCCTCAGATCTCAGCCTCCTGAGGAGCGAGGATGACAGGCGTGAGCACCCGCGCCAGACTTTCCAACATCCCTTTTGTGAAGGGTGACTTTTGAAATAAAGGCACAACGAAAGGTGTCTTGCGTAGACGTAAAAATGAAGGCATGTCTGCACGATTTGAAGATTTCCTTTTGGTGTATACGAAGCCAGTTTCGTTGTGATATTTGCCTCCAATGCTTACGATAATCTCACCCCTCCACCTCTTCATCTCCCAGCTACTCAGGAAGCTGAGATCGGAGGATCATGGTTCAAAGCCAGCCTGGGCAGGAAAGTTCATGAGGCTCTGGTCTTCAAGGAACCACCAGGAAACCGGAAGTGGCGCTGTGGCTCAAGTGGTAGAGTGCCAGCCCTGAGCTGAAGAGCTGAGGGACAGCGCCCAGGCCCCGAGTTCAAGCCCCACGACCAACCAAACAATCAATTCACAGCCTCTCACCCACTTGGCTGGCGCTCTACCACCTGAGCCATGCCTCCAGCCCTGCTTTAAAGTTCTAAACGGCTAGGGCTGATCATTTCCAGCCCAAGGAAGAGAGCGCGACAGTGTGGATCCTGGGCTGTTTTAATAGAAGGATCTTATTCTCTGTGTACAGAAGGCCTCGGCCGCCGGGCCGCGGGGTGACGGGCCCCGAGGCTCCCGGGGGTGCGGGCGGGGCGGGGCGCTAGTAGTTCACAGTCTTTGCGGGCTTGGCATCTTCCATCTCGGTTTTCAGCCAGCGGTTCGTGCGGTGGCGTCTCAGCGTCTCAATGGCCTTGAGCTCCAGGGGTGTGGGTTCGATTCCCAGGTCTTCGAGGCTCAGCAGGTTGGGCAGGATCTTGTCTGAGAGGTGAAGCTGTGGACAGAAAAAAAACTGTAGCAGCCAGGGGCGGGGGTGCAGGCCTGCGGTCTGGGCGCTCTGGAGGCTGAGGCAGGAGGATTGCGAGAGGGAGGCCAAGCCGTAGGACATCACCAGGCGCCTGATGAAGAGGCCCGGACGGCCCTGTGAGCCGTGTGCGCCACGCGCAGAGCCCGGCCTGGCGCTGGACAGCCGGGGTCACTCCGGTCGGGTAAGGAGTCCAGCCGGGGCTGTCAGCCAGGTTCGCTAGGGCGGAAAGGTCCTGGGCGCGCCCCAAAAGCACCGAGGCAGGTCCAGCCGCGCTCCCCCTACGCCCCGAAGCCCGAAGATCTCTCCTGAGCGACAGGCAGTCTCCAAACGAGACTCCCCTGCAGGCCTTGTCCCATTCAAGCGCTCAGGGCTGCAGAGATTACAGGCAGGACCCCGCTAGCCCGAAGCTGGACCAAGGGCATGGCGGGTGTCCCTGGGAAGTGGGGGAAACGGGGATGGGGGGGAGGGGAGCCCCCCTCTGGGATCTCCAATCCCAGAGCCACACGCGGCGGGCAAGGCAGGCACCTGTGGCCAGTGAAGCCAGGGCGGACGGCTCCTGCCTGTTTTCAGGAGACTGGGGGGTGCTGGGATTACAGGACTGCGCTGCCACGCTTGGCCGGAAGGCGCTTCTGAGGTGGAGGCGAAAAGCGGCAGAGACGAGTGGGAAACGGGGCATCGGGAGGAGAGGGAAGGAGGCACCTTTGCACGCGGACAGACGCGAGCCGGCGGAGAGGGAAATCAAGCAGCGGGAGGCGGCAGGCCGACGTCCCGCGCTTCCTGCCCCCGGACTCACCCGGTCCACTTTGTCCCTCGTCGTCCACGGTTCAAAGGGGCTGAGTTCAAAGAGCCGCGCGATCATGCTGCAGGAGGGAAGGCAAGGGCCCGGGTGAGGGGCCACGTCTGCCTCGGCCACTCGCTCCAGGCCGGGACTAAAGCAGGCCGCTCCTACGCTCCCCATGCGACCGAGTAAGGCAGCGAGCACAAAAGTCCAGGCCACGAGTGCACAGGCCCGGGGGCTTCTGAGCACCAGGGAGACCAGGGAGACCTGGGGACGGGTGCACTCTGCGCTCCCCTCGCCACAAGCAGCTCCGCCCAGGTCTCGCCGATCCTGAGGCTTTCTAAGGAAAACTTCCGTAGACACACCAGGCGGACTGCGATCCGTCCTAACCTGTTGGGTGTCCGGCTCCTTCCTGTGATGGTGGAGCTGGGGTTTGAACTGGGGGCCTTGTCCTTGCTAGGTTGCACTCCGCCGCGGGGCTGTGCCTCCGGCCCTCTTTTGTACTGCTCACTTTGGAGGTTGGGGGCCTCCCCGCTAGAATGGCGGGGCTCAGCTCGGGACATGCAGAAGCAGCAGCCCACTTACCGATAGGCAAAATGGGGCAAGGGGTACGGGAGGAAAGGCCGGTGTGCCACGGCGTAGATGTACTGCACCAGGTCGAAGAGGCGGGTAGCGGTTCGGCCTGGCGAGAGGAAGATAAACCACACTGCGGCAAACCAACTGGCTCATCACGTGTCTTTTTTGTTGTTGTTGTTGGTCGTGAGGCTTGAACTCGGGGCCTGGGCGCTGTCCCTCAGCTCTTCAGCTCAAGGCTGGCGCTCCACCATTTGAACCACAGCACCACTTCTGGTTTTCTGGTGGTTCACTGGAGATCAGAGTCTCATGGACTTTCCTGCCAGCAATCCTAAGACTTTTACTGAGTACGTCTAACCTGTCTTGAGAAAGGGTCAACTTCATGTATAGAACATGCTGCCCACCAAAAAGGAGGGTAATTAAAAAAAATAAGCCAGGCACTGGTGGCTCCCGCCTGTCATCCCAGCTACTCAGGAGGCTGAGATCTGAGGATCATGGTTCAAAGCCAGCCCAAGTAGTAAAGTCCTTGAGACTCTCATCTCCGATAAACGACTCAACAAATCTGGAAGTGGTGCTGTGGCTCAAGTGGTAGAGCACCAGCCTTGAGCAAAAGAAGCTCAGGGACAGCGCCTAGGCCCTGAGTTCAAGCCCTAGGCCCAGCAAAAAAATTTAAAAAAAAACTTTACCACGCTGCTTAATGAAAACGATCTTCTCCGCGGTGCGATGCGGTTTGTTTTCAGAGGTATACAAGATGGGCTTTGGGGGTGAATACCTGCTCCCCAGAGGATGTATATCCTCCTGTGTATTGTAAATCACCTCTAGACTACTGACGGAATAAAGTCAAACAGGGTGTAAACGCTTCGGGGGAGTATGCACAGGGCAGGGGGTGCATATTCAGTGTAGACACAATTTTTCCTCTAGATATTGTTGATCTGAAAAGATCAACCCCCCCCCCCCACCCCCACCCCGAGCCACACAGCGACTGAGCTAGTCCAGGCATGAGGACCCTCGGGGAAGCGACACGAATCACTTATAAGCTAGGAGTCGGTAGCTCATGCCTGTAAGCCCAGCTAACTCAGGAAGGAGACTGAGATCTGAGGATCCAGGTTCAAAGCCTGTCTAGACAGGAAAGGCCGTGCGACTCTTACCTCCAATTAATAAAGAAAAAACAAACAAACCTGAAATAGAGCTGTGGCTCAAGTGGTTAAGAGCACCAGCCTTGAGCACAAGCAGCTCAGGGACAGCGCCCAGGCCCTGAGTTCGAGTCCCAGGACCGGCCCCAAGCAAGAGTCTGCCATGGGGCTTCAAGCTCTCACCCGACAAAGGCGAAGGTCTGCCCCTTGGCGTCCGGCTCTCTGGCAGCTTTCACGATGCCTCTGGCGACATCTGACACCTGTGCAAATGATAACGCGTGGAAGCAATTGCTGGCGGAGGGGGCGGGGGAGGGGGGGGCGGGGGAGGGAGGGGGAGAGACGGGGAGGAGGGAGAGACGGGGAGGAGGGAGAGACGGGGAGGAGGGAGAGACGGGGAGGAGGGAGACGGGGAGGAGGGAGAGCAGATGACACTGATTCGCAGCCCACACCAGCCCTGCCCGCTGCGCAGAGCGTTGTGTCTGGCTGCTGGGGAGCCGGGGAGCCTCCTATCCCAGCCCCGTGAGCGCTGGGATTACAGGTGGGCACCGCCACACCTGCGCCCCGCCTTCCAGGCCTGTCTAAGCACAGCTCGGAGGCGAGAGGTCTATGAATGTTTGTCACTGGGGGGTGGCTCTGTGGGCGCCTTTTCAGAGCTGGAGGAGGGGATCCTAGAAGCAGCCAGCAACAGTGCCCACAGCCAACAATTCTCTGGCCCCCAATGCGGGCAAGGGGTCTTGAGAAGCCCTGGGTCAGGCTGGTGTGGAATGGAAGGTGCTCCTTCTCCGGCAGGCTGCCCCCCCCCACCCCGCACCTCTGTGCTCACTCGCTCACTTGTTTGGGGAGCCCCATGGGTCCCCCCAACCTCTGGCAGCACCGATCGTGCTGCTTAAAAGCTGACTGAGATTGGGGTGGGTCTGTCTAGTGGGTGGCTCTCTCTCTGGGGCCGGCACTGCCTGGCGTGTGTGTGTTAATGCTCGCGCTGAGGAAAGCTCCTTCTCAGGAAGACGAAAGGTAGTGAGCACACTGCTGGTTTGCAAGGACCTAGGATGCCCGGCACCGGGGCTCACGCCTGTAATCCCAGCTACTTAGAAGGCTGCGGTCTAGAGATCGCAGGAAAAGTCCGTGAGACTTTTATGTCCAATGAAGGGGCGCTGTGGCTCAAGTGGTTGAGCGCCCGCCTTGCGTGAAAAAGCTCAGGGACAGCGCCCAGGCCCTGGGTTCAAGTCCCAGGATGGCACCAAAACAGAGAGAACAAACCCCAGCAGGAAACGGAGAGTTGATCCCTGAAGGGGGGAGGGCGGCAGGGCCTGGCGAGGCCCCGGCCCTGGGTACTCACAAACACGGGCTGCTTCACGGTCCGCAGGCCCAGGGACACGAGAGGGACCCCGACAAATGACCTCATGTCTGCAGAGACGAGAGCCGTGTTCAGAAGGCCTGGCCAGGCTGCTCACACTCCCCCACCGCCCGGCTCGGACTCCACGGCAGCACGGCGAGCGCAGCTAATCCAAGAGCTCACGGGCCTGGGAAGGAGCCACCACGGGGCGCGGGGACCAGAAACAAGAGGGTGAAGAGACCGAGCACTGGGGGGGGGGGGGGGGGGGGGGGGCCAGGCAGGTCGAGTGACGCACGGCCAGCCATCCCGCCAGGCCCAGCGTGCTCACTAAAGGCTACGAAGATCCACTGGGCTCATGAACAGACACGCTGGGCTGCCAGCCCCTGTGGACGATGACACTGTACCACGACTACTAACAATAGTAACGCCAAGAGTCGAGAATGCGAGAGAGAGAAACACACTTAGGAGGCTCAGAGGAGTGCGCCCCCCCCCCCCCCCCGGCATTTCCCAGACTCACTTGCGAAGTGATTGAGGAATCTATCCTCCCTTCCAAACATGTCGGCAGGCTTGATGATGGTGGCATCCGGAAACGCCTCCCGCACTTCCTGGTCTCCCACGGCCTGGCCAATCGAGCAGGAGAGAGCACTTGAGCACCGAGACGGTGAAGCCGGCTTCCGCTACCCGGCCCCAGGGGCAGGGCTCCTGGGCCTACGGGCAGGCGATCTCGGAGATGCACACCGTCAAGTTACTCATCCGCCCCAGCATGCGGAGGCCGCCGCGACGGGGCAGGAGCACCCGCGCGGGACGTGCCACGCGCGCCCCAGCGGCTGACCTTGCTCCGCAGGGACCGGGCGAAGCTCCTGATGTCAGAGTTGAGGTGTGACACGTGGATGAGCTTCTCCACGCCGGCTTTTCTGGATTCTCTGGCGATCACTTTGGGAATCCGCACAAAAACGTCCTCGAAAGTAAAGTTTCTGGGAGGATAAAGGGGGTGTGGGGTGGGGAGGGGGTGTGAAGATGGCCAGATGTCTAAGCTGGCAGGGGTGGGCTGGTTTTCCTAATCAACCCGAGCTCAACTTTTAAACGGTAGTTGTTTGACTCAAAGTTGGAATTAGGTGTCTCTTCAAAGTTTACGGGCCTCTTTGGGGGTCATTTCTAGCCACGGTTTAAGGTTCGTCCTAAGTTCTAAACCGACATATATAATATTCTATATCCCCAAGGAAGTGTGAGGCTGAGGGTTCCCCCATACCCTGTTTTCTTGGTTTCAAGATAGGGTCTCCCTAAGAGTTTGGGCTGACCTGAAGATCCACTTCCCTTTAAGAAAACCTGGCTTCCAGGCGCTGGTGGCTCACGCCTGTCATCCTAGCTACTCAGGAGGCTGAGATCTGAGGATCGCGGTTCAAACCCAGCCTGGGCAGGAAAGACCGTGAGACTCTTATCTCTAATGAATGGCAGAAAAAGCCAGAAGTGGCTGTGGCTCAAGTGGTAGAGCGCTTGCCTTGAGCAAAAGGAGCTCAGGGGCAGCGCCCAGGCCCTGAGTTCAAGCCCCAGGATCGGCAAAAAAATAAAAAGCAAAAGCGAAAGCTTTTGTGATGGTTGAAGGGGAGGAGGAAGATGTTGCAGGCTAAAAAGGCAAGCCCTCCTCATCCCTGGGACTTTGCATTCCTGGAGGGACAGAGTGAAACTAAAAGTAGAGTCGTCAGTTCGACACGGACCCTGAATTAAATGTTAGTCATTACAGGAGATAGAAAGTTGACTAAGACACTGTAGGCTGTCCGAAACCTTAGTACGTTTGAAGAAACAGACATATGCCAACAGGTTGACATCAAAGGTTCATCAGGACTTAATACAGGGAACTGGTGTTCTGGAGCTATGAGATTACAACATAATTTGTTGATCACCAATGCAATGATGAAATGGTTTTTATGCTATCTTCAAAGAACAAGGCAGAAGCACAATCTAGAACCATCTAGAACATTCCACACACAAAAACCCAATGTGGGGCCTACACAGTGGACCAGGCAACCCTACCCCTGACCCTATCCCACATGGCCGGCTTCGAACCCAGGACCCACAATGGCACTGGCTTTTTATATGTGTTTGGGGGGGGGGAAGGTAAAGTAAGGGGTACAGTCCTGGGGCTTGAAGTTAGGGCCTGGACACGCTGTCCCTGAGCCTGTGTTCAAGGCCAGTGCTCTACCACTGGAGCCACAGCCCACTTCCAGCTTTTTGGTAGTTCATTGGAGATAAAGAGTCTCACGGTCTTCCTACCTAGGCTGGCTTCGATCTGCAATCCTCAGACCGCAGCCTCCTGAGTAGCTAGGATGACCGGCGTGAACCACCGATAGCCAGCTGGTACGGATTTTTCCTTTTGCCAGTCCTGGGGCTTGAACTCAGGGCCTGGGCGCTGTCCCTGAGCTTCTTTGGCTCCAGGCTAGCGCTCTACCCCTTGAGCCACAGCGCCACTTCTGGCTTTTTCTGCATATGTGGTGCTGAGGAATCGAACCCGGGGCTTCATGCATGCTGGGCAAGCGCTCTACCACTGAGCCACCTTCCCAGGAGGGGTACTGCCACCTGAACCTGACGGGTGTCCACGCGACACCTGCTGAGGGGTGCGGGCAAAGTCCACACTATACCTAAAGCAGGTGCCCTGCGAATGGACGCCTCCCGGACGCCGAGGCCCACGCGCGGGAGACTCACCTGGTTTCCCACTCTCTCCCCACGAGGTTGATGACCAGGTTGCTGTGCTGCACGGCTCTCTGGATGGAGCTCTTCTCTCTGGAGTCCCATTCCTGGGGCCAGAAGTAACCAATCAGCTGACACCATGAGGACACACCCCCACCCCAGGCTTGACCTGAGGCCCCGCCCCCTCCATGCCCAGGCCCGTGTCTAACTGGGCCATTCTTTTGTCTGTCACCCAGACCCTGGATCCCATCAGAGATGAGGAGAAGGTCCCCCCTCTCTCCTCGCCCTCCTGGAGACAAAGAGGCCGAGGGACCTTCCAACTCAGGAAACCAGAAAAGAAGTTGCTCGTATTTCAGGGAGCGTGCTGATTTTTGTCCATCCAACTAACCCCTGAGGTAGTAAGGGGATCAGGAGATCCAGTCTCCCTTCCTGAAACCTAGCCAAAGAAGCAAGGGCAGCTGGGACATGGACAAAGAAATACACAGAGACAGACAGACAGACACACACACACAGTGTTTGTTGGCATTGTCAGGGTTTAGACAAGAGCTCAAGCTTTGGACAGGCAGCTTCAGGCTCCCATAGTGGGAAAGCCAGCCACCAGGGTGAGCAAACGATACAGGCCAAACCTGGCCCTTGGCCTGGTTTTGTAAATAAAGTTTTATTGGCACACGTGTTTGTTTACACAGCTGTTTTCAGGACACCTGGGCGCAGCTCAGTCATTATGACCAGGACTCTTTAAAGGGCTGCAGATCCCACGTCCTTTGAACTTCAGGTCCTGGGCAGGAAAGGTTTGCCCACTGCCAGTCTAGAAACCAGAGACACGGGAACTTACGAATGGGGGATGCCTGTGGTTTGTTCTGGATGAAAATCACGCCCTAACAGTGACCCGTCGTTCACAGCTGCTGGCTGAGATGACCAGGCATGAAGTCTTACCATGAAGATTATCTGGCCCAGGTCACCCATGGGGCGAAGGTGCATGAGGTCATACGTGTCACACCGGTAGGGGATAATGATCTGAGTTCCTATTCGGCCTAGGGAAGAATGCATTGAAACAAGACTCATCGACACCGTGATACAACATGATGACGCATTATTCGATGGAGACTTGGAAAGGCTTAAATTCTGCTATGACACTATAAGCTCATGTTCTTGTCGGGTGCTGGTGGCTCACGCCTGTCATCCCAGCTACTCGGGAGGCTGAGATCTGAGGATTGTGGTTCAAAGCCAACCAGGGGCACGAAAGTAGGAGACTCTGATCTCCTGTGAACCACTAGAAAGCTGGAAGTGGCGTTGTGGCTCAAGTGGTAGAGCGCCAGCCTTGAGCAAAAGCAGCTCAGGGACAGCACCCAGGGCCAGGAGCAAAAGAGATAACTAAAATTGATGTTATTTTTAACAAGACTAGTATTTTGCCTTGCCAGCCAAAGCAGACCTAAATTACCTGACTCCAAGGTAGTACGATTTGGGTTTGTTTCCTACCTTTTCTTGCTTACTTTGGGGGTGGGGTGCAGGCTGCGGGCTGACTGGGTTTGGAACTCAGGTCCTCAAGCCTTCTACCCCTTGAGCCAGGTCAGCAGCCGTGTAGTAGCGTCCAATCAAGAGACACGTGGCTCATTCAAATCCCCGTCAAGGGCAATGGGCCCGGTGAGCACAAGGCAGGACTTGTACTTACCAAGGTGGTTGACGACGTACCGGCCCAGGAATCCCGTGGCTCCGAACACAGTGGCCACCAACCCGCTGACAGAGGAGCGGCCCCCTTTGCCGTGAGGTATGACGGCATGGTGGAGCTGGCGATGGCGTGGGCCGCAAAACCCAGCGGTGGCTGCAAGTGCAGAACCTGAAGGCGAACCCGGAGCACGCAGAACACAGAACACAGCGAAGGACCAGGTTAGTTTAAAAGCCACCAGGAACTCAAGTCCTTCTTTTCCCCGAACACCTGCAAGGCTATTTTGTCATCTGGACCTTAGCGATCAAAGTAGCAATGATCATAATCATTACCACATAAAATCCCTGCGACAGGAGGAGATACGGTCTATGCTAGGGGCTCTTGTGAGCCTGGGGAGAGAAGGCTCACTGAGCCATGTGACCATGAGGAAGGAAGGAATCCTGGGAAAAGTGTCCGCAAGGGGGTGTAAAGAAGGAATTAACAAGCCGGGCGCTGGTGGCTCACGCCTGTCATCCCAGCTACTCAGGAGGCTGAGATCTGAGGATCGAGGTTCAAGGCCATCCTGGGCAGGAAGGAAAGTCCATGAGACTCTGATCTCCAAGGAACCACCAGAAAACCTGAAGTGGCGCTGTGGCTCAAGTGGTAGAGCGCTAGCCTTGAGCTGAAGAGCTGAGGGACAGTGCCCAGGTTCTAAAGTTCAAGCCCCACGACTTACAAAAAAAAAAAAAGGAATAACAGAGAATTCCAAACTGGGAGCTGGTGGTTCACGCCTGGAATCCCAGCATACTGAGATCTGAGGATCGAAGCCAGCCCAGGAAGGAAAGTCCAGGAGACGTTTATCTCTAATAAACTACCAAAAAGCTGCAAGTGGAGCTGGGGCTCAAGTAGTAGAATGTCAGCCTTGAGCAAAAGAAGCTCAGGAATGGCTTCTTTACGAAGCTCCCAGTTCACAGAGCTGAGTGTTTACCACAGGTCGTAAAGCAGCTGCCATGCTGCCGGGCAAACAGAATGTGCTCAGGAAATGCAAGCCGGCCGCTTGGGTCCCAGCATCCCCATTCTCCCGTGTATGATGAATACCGTTAGGAGAATAATATTCTTTATCCATTATGCATTTTGCATGGATTAATTCCTCTGCTCAAAGTTTCCATCAGTTTGGCATGCTGATATCCAGATGCTCACTTGCAGGGTAACCTAATTTCTTCTTTAACATACTTAAAAGCTATACAATTATGTACTTTACGGTGGTGTGGCATACATCCAATAGCACATATTTCATATATCACAGATCACATAGATCGCAACTGGACTTACCTAAAAAAGAACCTTGTTAGTATTACAGAAAACATTTCTATGAGTTATAATACTGTATGGGATGTGTGTGTGCGTGCGCGCGCGTGCTGGTCCTGGGGCATGTACTTAAGAGTCTAGACGCTATCCCAAGACTTTCTGGTGGTTCACTGGAGATCAAAGTCTCCTAGACTTCCTTTGCCAGGGCTGGCTTCAAACCACAGCGCTCAGATGTCAACCTCCTGAGTTGCTGGGATTACAGGCGTGAGCACCAGTACCTGGCTGTATGGACCTTCTCAGGAAACCCACCTAGGAAACTGCTGAGCCTCGATTATCCATTCCCTCCTAACCCCCAGGGACCACAGCCACGCCACTCTCAGAATACTTCGCTGCATTCTTTCCACCCTGTCTCCCTCCCTCTCTTTTCTTAGCATACACTGGTTGTACAGTGGTGTTCTACTGTAATATTCCACCGTAATACTCCACCAGTTCTTTGCCTGTAGGAAATGCACTCATTTGCTGGCTTTCAGGCTCACCCCAGCAACCAGTGAAGGAAGATTTTTCTAGAATGCCATTCTCCACTGGCGTCCCAATCATCCATCAGTGGCCCCAAGGAACCAAAATCTCCTCTTTTTAAAACTTCATATTGTGCTTCGTGGTCATCACATTTAAGCACAATTTATCTGTGTCTTCGTTACATGTGCTTTTTACCAAGCATGGCCAAAACATAAAGCAAAAAAAAAACAAGAGAATCTTCAACGACAAAATTGCTGTTTAAAAAGCTGTTTGGTTTTTTGGTAGATGTGGTGTGTGTGTGTGGGTGTGTGTATGTGTGCGTGTGCGCGTGCACACACACCAGTACTGACGCTTGAAGTCAGGGCTTGAGCGCCATCCCTTAGCTTTCTTTAAGCTCAAGGCACACTTGAGCTGCATCTCCACATCTGGCTTTCTGGTGGTTCCTTGGAGACAGAAGTCTCATGGACTTCCTGTGTGGGCTGGCTTCAAACCATGATCCTCATAGCTCAGCCTCCTGAGCAGCTGGGATTAGAGGCATCAGCTGCCAGTGCTTGGATAAAAACCACTTTTTTTTAATTGATGCAGAAGCTGAGTTCCACATTCTCATCAGCTGTGTTTAAATTGTCCCGCGATCTGTGAAAATCTGCCTCCTGAGGAGAGCATATGGCGTCCACAAGAGCCAGCTAATGTGCTTCATTGAATTGATGAAATATTTTACGTTTTTTTGTGGCGGGGAGGGATGGTCTCTTCAGAACCACATTCCAGTGAGCACCAAGGCTCCCCTCAATGCACCTGCCTGTCTAGACTTTACCCCAAAGCTGGCTTTCTTTGCTTTTTCTTAAACTAATACTTTTCCCCCGCAATTTACTTACTTGTTGTTATAGAGGTGATGTACAGAGGGGTTACGTTTATGAGTCTGGAAGTGAGTAATTTCCTTTTGTACAGTATCACTGGTTTCTGCATTCTCTCCCGTCCCTCCCTCCCTCCCGTCTTCACCCATGTGGAGTTCACTTTCACCCGTGTCCTGTGAGCTCCACGCCTGTGCTTTTCCACCCTTTTGTCCCTGAGTTCTGTGCCCTGAGTTTCTCCCTTCCACCCGCCCCTCCCCGAAGATGCACACATGAATACGCAGCATACATAAAGAAGACAGAAGCACCAAAAACTAAACAAGAAAAAAAGTCTTGTTTCCATCTATCTCTTGGAGGTGTTTTCAGTATATCATTGAATATAAATATGAAGACGTGCTTAGGCTGTTTGTGCCTTTGTGAGTCTCTCCTAAGAGCATCCTCTTTTGGTCTTCCTGTGTGTGTGTCTAGGATCCTGTGTAATTTGTCATTTCTTGGTACATTTCTGATCTACTTCCACATATCAGAAAGAACATGATGAATACACTTTTTTTTTTTTTATGGTCGGTCATGGGGCTTGAACTCTGGGCCTGGGCGCTGTCCCTCAGCTCCTCAGCTCAAGGCGAGTGCTCTACCACTTGAGCCACAGTGCTACTTCCTGAATACACTTTTGCCAGGCTGTCATGTGACTTGGTACCCAAGGGCTGCAGGCACAGGTCCCCCACTTCCTCCTCGGAGTCTCACCTGTTCAGGTAGCATGTACCAACACCTTCCCAACTGCATGCCGGAACTCTAACCAAGACGGAAAGCGAAAAGGAATCCTCTACACACTCCTGACTCTCCACTTCTGCTGGACACGGGAACTACCTGAGGCGATTTTTTTTAAGACACCGGGAACTAATCTTAACTGATCTGAGAGATCTAAAATGAATCCCCAAAGCCCGGTGCTAGTGGCGCACACCTGTCATCCTAGCTACTCGGGAGGCTGAAAGCTGAGGATCACAGTTCAAAGCTGGCCCAGCCAGGAAAGTCCCCATGAGACTCTTACCTCCAATAAACTGGTCAAGAAAAGCCAGAAGTGGTGCTGTGGCTCAAGTGGTAGAGTGCTAGCCTTGAGCACAAAGTGGCTAAGGGACAGTGCCCAGGCCCTGAGTTCAAGCCCTAGGACTAGCAAAATAAAATCAAATGACATAAAAAAGAAAACAAGCCCTTTTTTTTTTTTAAAGTCTTCCTAAGGCTCACAGAGGGAGACACTGATCGAGATTCGTTGCATGCTTCTACTACTTTGCTGGATGACAGCTCCCTTCATTCAACTACTTAAGGGATTAAAAATAAAAGCTCGCTGGACACTCGTGGCTCCCACCTGACATCCCAGCAACTCAGGAGGCTGAGATCTGAGGATCAGGGTTCAAAGCCAGCCCTGGAAAGTCCATGAGACTCTGATCTCCAAGGAACCAGCACACAAAAAAAGCCAGAAGTGGTGCAGTGGCTCAAGTGGCAGAGCCTTGAGCTGAAGAGCTGAGGGACAGCGCCCAGGCCGTGAGTTCAAACCCCATGGTTGACCAAAAATATATAAAATAAATAAAGCTCTCAGTGACCCTGAAGCGACCTTCGAGAGCAGACAACACGGTGCAGACTTAGAACACACTATGGAAAAGCAACTTTTGGGGGAGTGGGGTGGGAGGGGAAGGGTAGCCCGGGGAAAGACGGTGATGAAGGGTGATCATTCTCCCAACAGCTTTGCGTTACTTTGGGGGGTGGTGAAGGGACGATCAGCCTCGGGCCCCAGGCAGGATCCCACCCCCGGGGGCAGCGCTGGAGGCCTGCAGACCCCCAGGCTAACCTCGGGCCTCCTCCTGCCCCCCACCCGGCATCCCTCCCCAGGCCGGATCCCCCTGTACCCCGCATCCCCCCACCCCACATCCCTCCCCAGGCCGGATCCCCCCACCTCACATCCCCCAACCCCACACCCCCTCACCCAGCATCCCCCGCACCCCTCAAACCTGCACCCCCTCACCCCGCATCCCTCCCCACCCCACATCCCTCCCCAGGCCGGATCCCCCCACCCTGCATCCCCCTGCACCCCCCAACCCCACACCCCCTCACCCAGCATCCCCCTGTACCCCCCAAACCCGCACCCCCCCACCCCACATCCCTCCCCAACCCGCACCCCCCACCCCCTCCCACCCCGCATCTCCCGGCACCCCGCATCCCCCCGCACCCCCCCACCCCGCATCCCTCCCCATCCCGCACCCCCCCAACCGCATCCTCCCGCATCCCCCCTCACCCCGCACCCCTCCTCACCCCGCACCCCTCCCCACCCCGCACCCTGCATCCCCCCGCACCCCGCATCCCCCGGCACCCCCCTCCCCCCGCATCCCTCCCCACCCCTCACCCCGCATCCCCCCGCACCCCGCATCCCCCCGCAACCCCCTCCCCCCCGCACCCCGCATCCCCCCGCACCCCCCTCACCCCGCATCCCCCCGCACCCCCCTCACCCCGCACCCCCCTCACCCCGCACCCCCCTCACCCCCCTCACCCCGCACCCCCCCGCACCCCGCATCCCCCCGCACCCCCCTCACCCCGCATCCCCCCACCCCGCACCCCCCACCCCCCCACCCCGCACCCCCTCACCCCGCATCCCCCACCCCGCATCCCCCCCGCACCCCCCTCACCCCGCGCCCCCGCCCCGCATCCCTCCCCACCCCGCACCCCCTCCCCACCCTGCACCCCCCCACCCCGCATCTCTCCCCACCCTGCACCCCCCCTGCTCCCCCCCACCCTGCATCCCTCCCCACTCCACATCCCCCCGCACCCCCTCACCCCGTACCCCCCGCACCCCCCTCACCCCGCACCCCCCCGCACCCCCTCACCCCGCACCGCGCCCTCGACTCCCCGCGCCCCCGCCCCGCGTCCTCGGCTCCCCGTGGCCCCCACCCCGCCCCCCGCCCCCGGCTCCCCGTGGCCCCCACCCCGCCCCCCGCCCCCCGCCCCGCGCCCTCGACTCCCCTCACCCCGCCCCCCGCCCCGCGCCCTCGGCTCCCCTCACCCCGCCCCCCGCCCCGCGCCCTCGGCTCCCCGCACCCCCACCCCGCACCCCCACCCCGCATCCCCGCACCCCCACCCCGCACCCCCACCCCGCATCCCCGCACCCCACCCCGCATCCCCGCACCCCACCCCGCATCCCCGCACCCCCACCCCGCATCCCCGCACCCCCACCCCGCATCCCCGCACCCCCACCCCGCATCCCCGCACCCCGCCCCGCGCCCTCGGCTCCCCGCCCCGCGCCCTCGGCTCCCCGCACCCCGCACCCCCGCCCCCCGCCCTCGGCTCCCCGCCCCGCGCCCTCGGCTCCCCGCCCCGCGCCCTCGGCTCCCCGCACCCCGCACCCCCGCCCCCCGCCCTCGGCTCCCCGTGGCCCCGTCCCGGCTGGGAGCCCCGGCGCCGTCCGGCGGGGCCCCGCGGGGCAGGCCTGCCGGGCCCGCGCGCGCCTCGCGGGCTCGAGTCGGTGGGAGCCGCGACCCCTCGACCGCGGGCGCGACGCCGGGCCCCGCGCCTGCGCCCCGCCCCGCGCCGGGGGCCGCGGCGCCGCCGACACTTACGTGACATTGGCCAAGCCCGGGCGACCCGGGGCGGAGCGGCGGCCGCCATGCTGCCTCCCACGGTCCCCCGCGCGGGCGGTGCGTGCGTGCGTGCGCGCGCGCGCCGGGCCGCGGGCCGGCGACGGACACCCGCGGGGGCCAACCTTCCTCGTTCCGCGTGGCGCCTGCGCCTGCGCCGGGAGCGCCGGACCGGAAGGGGCGGGCCGAAGGGGGCTGCGTCGGTTGGGCCGCCGAGGGGCCGCGAAGGTGGCGGGCGCGCCGAGCGACGGGGCCGGGCCTGAGGGCACGCGGAGTGCCGCGGGCTCGGACGCGCCGTCAGGGCGGAGCTGCCGAGGCCGAGCAGGCTGCGAGGCCACGGCCGCCCGGCCTCCGGCTGCGGGGTGGCGGGGAGGCCGCCCGGGCCGGGGCGGGCGGCGCGCGCAGCAGCGAGGCGGCCCAGATCCGTGCATGCGGAGTCCTTCGAGAACATTCTCGGGGGGGGGGGGGGACCCTTTCCCTCCCACACGGGGAAAGACGACTCAGCACAGCAGCATGGCGCCCCCAGATCGATGCATGTGGAATCCTTCGAGAACATTCTCTCGGGGGTGGGGAACCCTTTCCCTCCCCCCCCCTACCCCGGGCCCCAGGCGAGGACGGCTCAGCACAGCAGCGTGCCCCCCCCCCCATCGATGTATGTGGAGTCCTTCGAGAACATTCTGTGGGGGGTAGGGAACCCTTTCCCTCCCCCCCCCCCACCCCGGGCCCGGGGAAAGACGACTCTGAGTACAGCAGCGTGGCGGCCCCAGATGGATGCATGTGGAGTCCTTCGAGAACATTCTCTCTACGGGGGGGGGGGGAACCCTTTCTTCTCCCCCCCACCCCAGGCCCGGGGAAGGATAACTCTGCCCAGGATCGCCGTGGCCCAGGTGGGTGCTGACGGCCTCTGCCCCGGGGTCTAATGTGGGTTGGGGGTTGGTTGGTTATTTGAATATCATGTTTTCATTCTGTCTATAATTAACGTGCTTTATTGGTCCTACAGAGGTGGTGTACAGAGGAATCCCGACGACACGAGTCAGGGGATGCGCACACTCTCCCACCCACCCACGAGGCGGACAGTTCCCTCACCCACGTCCCAAGAGCTCCACGGCTGCGTTTGGTCTCCCTCCAGCTCCGGGACCTCCCGAAGGTAACACACGTGAATACACCATACAGAAAGAAGGCAGAATCAGCAAGAAAATGCAGATTAAAAAAAAAAAAAAAGTAAAGAAGGGGGAAAAAAGTCCCTTTATTTTTCCCAGTCCTGGGGCTTGAACTCAGCTCCGGGACGCAGTTCCTGAGCTTCTTTGGCTCAAGGCTAGTGCTCTACCACTTGAGCCACAGCACCACTTCTGGCTCTTTCTGTGTATGTGGTACTAAGGCATGGAACCCAGGGCTTCATGCATGCCAGGCAAGCACTCTACCACTGAGCCACATCCCAAGTTTTTCTCTTTAAAAAGAAGTCATTATAAAAACGGAAGGACAAAGGGTGAACAAAGGCAGTGGTGGTCCTCACTGGACACTATGTGGAAAATGAACTCTACAACTTGTGGGTGGGGACAGGAGGGGAAAACTGGGAGAGAGGAAGGGAAGGAGGTGACACTGTCCAAAAAGAAATGTGCTCACTGACTTATATACAGTTACCAGTTTGGGAGTTTTAGTTCTTTTATGGAAGCACTTAGCCACCATGAGACTGACAATTCCAGGAGAGCTTCAGGGGTGAATCTGGAGTGTTTGTTAGGCATCTGAAGAGTTTGTTGGGTTTTTTGTATTTGGGGGGGGGGAAGGGAGGGAGAGGAGTACTAGTCCTGGGCCAGAATGCTGTCCCCAAGCTTTTCCACTCAAGGCTAGTGCTCTGCCACTTTAGTTACAGCTCTACTTCTTTTTGTTTATTAATTGGAGCTAAGAGTGTTACAGACTTTCCTGCCTGGGCTTCTTTCAAACCACAATAATCTAGATTTTAGCCTTCTTAGTAGTTAGGACTACCCGATGACACTGATACCCAAGAATTGTTATTTTCTATAGGGAAACTCCAGTTGGCTCTCTAGAGGAATGGCTTTTTGTGTGTTTGTTTTTGCCATAGATCCCTTTGAGGATTTGCATGGGTCTAGAGACTTCTGGAATCAGTAGAGTCTAGAAGTTTTAAAGTACGTTAGCCAGGCACCGGCAGCTCATGCCGTTTGCAGCTTGCAGTAACAGAGTTCAAGCCCCAGGACCAGGAGACAGACAAACACACAAAGACCAAATAGCTAGTTGCTATCTATGCCTGTGCTTGCATTATGGCTTTCAAGGTATTGTATAATTGCTTGTAGTGTTTGTGTGTGCACCCTTTTAAGAACACTGACTCTCATAAACAGGTTATTTGACTAATTCCATTCTTGTAATTCTTCGATGTAGCTGTACCATCCACACCTTGCAGTGGTAAGTAGCGCCTGTGCTCTTGCTTTCATAGTTATTCTGAGGGTCTGTGGCATGAAGTGTTTTCTGCAAGGTGGCAGATGTGGGCATGTGCAGTCCCAGTGCTACCGAAGTGTCAAAACAAAACACAAGTCCTTCTGGCCTACCTTCAGTAGGCTGGGATCTGAGGACTGTGGCTCAAAGCCAGCCCCCATAGAAAAGTCTACAAGATTAGCCATCAAAAAGGCAGAAGTGGAGTTGTGGCTCAAGTGGTAGAGTGCTATCTTTGAGTGAAAAAACTAAGGGGAAGCCTCCAAGCCCTGAGTTTGAGCCCCAGTACTGTCACACACACACACACAAAATATTTTTCTTGCTTTTTTTCTTTTTGTTGGTGGTAGTGGGGGGGAGGCACTGTCCCTCAGTTCAACTCAAGGCTAGCACTCTACCACTTGAGCCACAGCACCACTTCTGGCTTTCTTCACTTATGTGGTATTGAGGAATCGAACCCAGGGCTTCATACATGCAAGGCAAGCACTCTGCCTCTGAGCCACCTTCCAGGCGCGCCCCCCCCCCCCCCACACACACACACAATTTTAAGAGTCAACCAAGTACAATTTCTTTAAAGATACAGCAACTGAGATCTGATAAAAAGATAAGCAGCCACTTCCGGCTTTTTTTTCTTATGTGGTGCTGAGGAATCGAACCCAGGGCCTCAGGCACTGAGCCACCTTCCCAGCCCCTTGACTCTGTTTTTAAGCTATCTTTTTGCCTTCGGGGGAATTCTTTTGGCTTCCTGGAACTGTGCTCATCTTATATATAACCATTAATTGCAGGTATTTAACACTTTGGAGGAGGATGGTACCAGAGTTTGAACTCAGAGCCTTGTACTTTTTGGGCTTGCTTGCTCAGCTGAGCAACACTCCAGTGCTACTTTTAGCTGATTAGTTTTTAGAGATTGGGTCCCCAGGTTGCTGGATGTATGAGACACCATTACCTGACACCCTTTTTTAAATTTTTAAGTAGTACTGGGGTTTGAACTCGGGACTTGTGAAGCAGATACTCTACCACTTGAGCCTCAAAGTAACATTTCTCAAGAGACTATATGAAGCTGGGCACTGGTGGCTCATACCTACAGTCCTCACTACCCAGATGACTGAGATCCAGAGGACCATGATTCAAAGCCAGCCTTGGTAGGAAAGTTTATATGGCTCCATCTCTAACCAGCAAAATAACAGACTGGAGGTTCAGGTGGTGAAGTACCAACACACCAAGCCAAAGTGTGAAGGCCTGTTGATGTTTCCCAGCTTGGTTCCTCAGTTTAGTTATTGGGTAGAGTATATTAGTGCTAGTGTGTTGCTTATCTAAAGCAATTTATAACCTAGAAGGAGGGAGGAAGGGAGGCAGAGAGGGAGGGATAAATGAAAATTACTACAACTTTACACAAAATATCCAGAAGGTTTGGGGTTGTTTCTTTTCTGTTGTTGTTTGCTAGTATCAGGGTTTGAGCTCAGCTTGCTTACTGAGCTAGAGCTCTACCACTTGAGCCACCCCTCCATCACAGCTTTTTGCTGTTGGAGTCACGGACTTTTCTACCTGGGCTGGTTTGAAACCTCCAGTCTTGAGATCTCAGCCTCGGCAGGGTAGCCAGGAAGGAATACAGGTAGGAGCCAGTGCCAGTCGAAAAGGTCTATTTTTACAAAAAATAAGATTAAAGGCTTGTAAATGGGATTCCAAGCTGGCTCCAACACAACGAATTGATTTCCTGGGCTTTGAATTCGCCTCTCAATTGTTATTCTCCTCTCCAGCCATCTGAGTTCATTACTAGTATTTACTCTGTTGTTTTTGGTTGGCGTCCATTCGGAAAGCCTCTTCCCATGTCCCCCACCTCTGCGAGAGAGGCAGCCAGCCCCGCAGTGCCGCTTCGCCCTCCCCCTCACCTGCCCCTGACCCCTCTGGTAGCCTCACAGGGTTGCCATGGAGACGGTGACGTCACCAGTTGCAATTCTGATGTCACTCCCCAGTCCCAACAAGGGTGAGGTGCATGGAAGGCTGGAGGAGGAATCAAGATCTTGAGCTGAGCAAGAACATCCCAGCCCAGCATCTTTGTTGACTTTCAAAGTGTGTTCTGGAATCTTCTGTGGTTCACTGTTCGCGAGCTACAGAGGTAGGCAACCCCACTGGGCCAATAAAGCCACCCCGGAACAATCAGAGGGCGTTTTACCCATCTCAGACGAGCCTCACCACGGAGGACATGGAAAGCAGAGGAAGAGCGTTAGGACATGTTAGCTCTGTGTTGGTTGGGTGTATTTGACTGCCTGAGGTTATGTGTTCAAATTCCCCAAAAGAATCCCTGCAGAGTGTTGTGAGATCCGGGAATTGGGATTACTTATCCCCCTTCCTGCCTCTTCCCCTTCCAGCTTCGACCCAAGCTTGTTAGGGATCGGGGTGTAGATTCCCCAGAATTCTCCCTATGTAGCAGTGATTTGAGGCAAAGAATGACAGTAGTCATTTCCAGAATTATCCCTGGAACTTTTTTTTTTTTTTTTTTGCCATCTCCCAACTGTCCGAATGCCCTAAGGGTAAAACGGGGGGCACTGGGGTCACAGGAGGAAGAGCAGCCGCTGGCAAGCTTCCTGGGGCCGAACTCTCTCCAAAGGTGGTGGTAACAGCCCTGGTTGGAGGAGAGGAACTCTCGAGAGTTCTTAGTCTCTGCGTGCTTCCTCTCCCTCTCAGCCCAGGGAATAGCTGCTTTCTGCACTTGCTCTTCCTGGAATTCCTAAATAAAGTCCTTCCCCTTCATGACTTTTAGTTGTGTATACGTGTTAAATCACTACCACCTAAAACCTCTGTGAACTTGAAATGTTATTTTGTGCTGGTCATTTGAGTGCACGTATGAAAACATCAAGTAAGTCAGGTTCCTCATTGTTATAACAGCAGTAGAATTCGTATGTAAAATTAATCATGTGTATGTGTGTGTGTGTGTCTTCCCATTGCAGATTCCTTATCTTATTACATGGCAGGAGGGGTTGATAAAGTTAGGAATAGTGAAGACAACTTATTAATCAAGAGCTTTCCTCATACCTCAGAACCCGTCCTCAGAAAGAGTAAGTCACCACTTACGTTCTTAAGCTTACCATAGTATATACAGCTGAAATGAGGCTGTTGGTGCGGAGAAGCACCTCACTGAAATGAAATACAAAGTGGAGATTAAGAGACGTACAGTTCTGGCTCTGATTTGCACTGTCAACCATCTGGTTTTCTCAGAGTTCGGTGAAGTGATAATCATTCTTTACTTCATTAGTTCTTTTCTTCGTGGTTACAGTGCAAGCATACAACCTTTTTGAGGGCGGGGATGTGGCTCGGTGGTACAGCCCTAGCCAAGCATATACAAGGCCCTGGGTTCCATTCCCAGCACCACCAAGAGAAAAGATTGTATATGTGATACTGGATCATGTGTTACACATGCACATGTCACGTGTATGGCGTAGATGGTATGTTATATATTGTATATATCATAGCTATCTATCTATCTATCTATATATATATATACACATATGTGATACACGAGCTGTTATAGAAAATGTCATCTCACCTCATAGACATTAACTTCCTTGCTAAGATAACAAAACATTATGCAAAGGTAACAAAGTTAGGAAATCCATCTCAGGAAAAAAGTTTGTCTCCCTCCCCTCCCCCCCTACAATTATCTTTCCAAAGCTTGCCCACCTTCCTTAGAGTCTCTCCAGATGAACCCCTGGCTCAGGATTCACTAAGTTCTGAGTGTGCATTAGAAGGTCACCCAGAGAACTTCTACAGCATTTCCTGTGCCTGTATTTCCTCAATCCAAAACCAGTTGAAAGAAGATTTTCTGGAAATGGTAGCTCAGATTCAGTCAGCATCCCTTTTGTCCATGAGAGAGGGACTGGCTTGGAACCTAGACTGGCCTCAAAACTTGTGATCCTCCTCCTCCCTCCGGGATTACAGGCATGTAGCATCATGCCTAGGCTCGATTTGGTATCTTCCAACGGTTCCTTGAGTAGTGGGGGGGGGGGGGGGCGGTAATCAATGTGGAGAGCCCATTGCATTATGTTCTAAGCAGGAGTGAGGAACTTTTCCTTGTTTAGCGACTGAGTCCCTAGAGAGGGGAGGCAGGTTTAAATCTATCTTTGTGGGCACAAAGAACAAGCATCTTAATAGTTAGCCACGCTTCTTTGTAACTCATGATGCATCCGTTTGTGCCTTCCACCGGGCTTATCCATACCCTCATCACCGCCACAGTCCTCTAAAACGAACATTGCTAGTGAGCCAGACACTTCCTGTGGACCGGCTTTGAAATGTGGCCAGGGAGCACAGAGCAGGCGCCCATCCGGTGCTGCTTCTAGCGATAGGCCACTGATTCTAAGCAGCTGTATATAAATACCACTTCAGCTTAGGATAACAAACAGGTCAGTCATCAGCATCAGCATCATATAGCCTCGGTTAAGTAGAACCAGGCAAGAGGGAAGGTAATGTGCTCTGGTTACATTTAGTTCGGAGTGTCCACGGAGAATCTGAAGGTGCAGGGAGGGTTGAAAAGCAAGTCATGATCACAGAGAGCACATATGAGCCTGAGCACACGCCAGCACTGGCCCCATCCCTGAAGAGACACGTGTGTTGGAAGAGCAGCGGATAAAAATACCCAGAGTTCAGTGTGTCTCCCAGGCTCTTGTGTCTGGTTCCAGTTGAAAACACTGCTTCCTGCATCCTGGCGATCACTGATTTTGTGCTCCCTGTCCTTGGTGATTTTTTTTTTCTTTTTTCCCCTTTTCCTTGTAGATGGCGGATAAGGTTGACTGGTTACAAAGCCAAAATGGAGTCTGCAAAGTTGATGTCTATTCCCCTGGAGACAGCCAACCCCAGGAATGGAAAGTGGTAAGGGTGAATGTCTTCCTCAGCACTGAGCTACAGATGTGGAGCTGAGTCTGACTCCACCGTCTGGGGCGGGGGTGCACATGTGCATGCACGTGTGTTAGCACTGGGGCTAGAACCCACAGCCTAGGCCCTGTCAGCTGGTGCTCTTACCGTGTGAGCCACAGCTCTGTTTCCAGTTTTTTGATGGCTAATTGGAAATAAAAGTCATGCAGATTTCTTCCCCAGGCTGGCTTTGAACCACAATTCTCAGATCTCAGCCTCCTGACTAGCTGACAGGTATGAGCCACTAGCATCCAGCCCCTTATTAGAAAGTGGTGGTCTTGGTGGGGGAAAAAGAATGAGTTCCTTATACATGAAAAAAATTCCCAATTTTTTTTCAACAAATTCTATACTCAAAATCCAAAATAGGAGTTGCTGGCATGGCTCCCTCCCTGCCTCCCTCCCTCCCTCCCTCCCTCCCTTCCTTTCCTTCCCACTATTATACAGCAGCCAGTGAACAAAAGTAGCCAATACCAAGTTCATGTCCCAGTCTCTAAAGAAACCCAAAACAGAAACTATGACATAGTGTTCAGTAGGAGAAATAGGCTATGACCTTTAAAAAGTAGGTACCGTAGCTGTCATTTTTGTTTGGTTTTTACTCTTCAAGCAGCTGTGGGTTGGAAGGAGATAACTACAAGGCTCCTCCTAGAAGGTGCTTTGCTAAATTTAGGGTAGGAAGTCTGCAGAGACTAAGAACTGTATCTCGTCTCCCTGTTGTTACGCTCAGCAGCCTCTAAACTTTACCCAGCCTCAGCCACTGGCACAAGCAAGATCCCACTGGAAGATGGCAAAGCACACCAGTGATTTAACACATATCCACGACCAAAAGACATGAAGAGGAGGGACTTCAGGAATTCCAGAAGGAACAAGTGCAGAAAGCAGCTATTCCCCTGGGCTGAGGGAGAGGGAAAGGGAGAGGGAGCAGGCAGAGACTAAGAGTTCGTCTCCTCCAACCAGGGCTGCTTCCACGACCTTTGGAGAGAGCAGGGCCCACAGGAAGCTTGCCAGCGGCTGCCCTTCGTCCTGTGACCCCAATGCCCCCCGCTCCCCCAGTGCCCTCTGTTGACAAAGCCACCAGGACAACATTTCAACAGTCTAGACCCAGAGTCACAAAGCAAGGCCTTCAGTTAGGGTGGGTTTGGGTTGAAGCCAGTGTCTTTGCATAGACCTCTAGGGAAAGGTATTAAGAACCATGAAAGTACATGAAAGCTGGGCATCATGGCTCACGCCTGTAATCCTAGCTACTCAGGGAGCTGAGATCTGAGGATTGAGGTTCAAAGCCAGCCCGGACAGGAAAGTCTGTGATACTCGATACCAGAAGTAGAGCTGTGGCTCAAGCAGTAAAGCTTCAGTCTTAAGTGAAAAAGCTAAAGAACAGAGCACAGGACCTGCATTCATGGAGATGCGCACACACACACGCATGCACGCACACACACGTGCACGCACACACACACACACGCAGGCGCACACGCCCACCCGCGCACGCACACACACACGCAGGCGCACACGCACGCAGGCACGCACGCACGCACACACACGCACGCACACACACACGCAGGCACGCACACGCAGGCACGCACATACGTGCACACACGCACGCACACGCACACACGTACACACACACATGCACGCACACACATGCACGCACACACACACACACACACACAGGAAGAAGAGTCTCATATTCTAGTGCAATCATTATCACAGTCCATGGCAGGGCATTAATGTTCACCAAACATCTGTTCCCATTAGTCCAGATGATCCATCTTCTGTCTGTCTGCCTCCCTCCCTGCCTCCCTCCCTCCCTCCCCCCTTCCCTTCCTCCCTGCCTGCCTCCCTGCCTGCCTCCCTCCCTGCCTGCCTCCCTCCCTCCCTCCCTCCCTCCCTCCCTCCCTCTCTCCTTCCTTTCCTTCCCACTATTATACAAGAGGATGCGTCATTACTGTTCCGCACCCGTGTACACAGTGCATTCTGGCCAGTCTCACAGCCTCTGTTCTCCACATCCTCTGTTTCACTGTATTTTCCTGGTTGCAGGAACTCCTCCGTTTGCTCAGTCCAGCCCCCACGGGTTTGTTCTCTTTCTTGGTCCCCCATTCCCTGTTCATCAGCAGCTCGATTCTTGGAGGGTCTCTATGTGGCTTCCACAGACAGTTACACGTTGTATTACAGAACTATTCTTCCTCTCCCCAGATCTGTTTTCTTATCCATAAGACCCTAAGAGAGCAAACACTGGCAAAGCCACTTCAAACTTGAAGGCATGTGAGTCATGAATGTGAAACTCCTGCAGTCTGACAACTTTTGTAGGTGCTCCCGTGGGGTCCTCTCCTGACCTCTGCCCTGTCCTGTAGGGAAAAGGCAGATTCCTGTTCCTGTGAGATGAAATGAATGAAAATTTCATTCTGTTTTGTCTTGCTTTGTCTTGCTAATTGAGAAGCATTTCGAGAGATTAAAAACAGAACAGAAAAAATTCTGCCTGTGAGCTTTAACCATTCACCATCTCACCATGTGAAAATCGAAATAGAACTTTAAGGCTCTAAGAAATGGACACACGTATAACCACAGCTCAGGAGTATTTACCAAGTGGACTGGCTCCGGCCAGGGCTGTAGTGGTTAAGGAAGGGGGCGTGGCCAGAGCTAATGAGGGAAGAGGGACGCTGCTGAACAGAAACCTTCCCATACTCCTCGAGGAGAACTTGACTCAGAAGTGCCACTGCTTAACAGGAGACACAGCGGGTCTGCAGAGATGGCCGGCTGGATGGCAGTGGCAGGAAAATTAACGTGTGGACTTGATCTTTGGGCCCAGAACCCACATTGCTTTAAGTCACCTGGAGTCTTGGAGTGTGCACATTTTAGACTTTAAAAAAAAGCCGGAGGCACCAGTGGCTCACACCTGTAATCCTAACGACTCAGGAGGCTGGGGTCTAAGGGTCACAGTTTGAAGCCGGCTGTGGCAGAAAAGTGAACCAGCAAAAGGCCGGAGGGGGAGCTGTAAATCAAGTGGTAGAGCGCCAGCCTTGAGCACAAAAGCTCAGGGACAGTGCCCAGGTCTTGAGTTCAGGCCCTAGCCAGGACACACACACATACACAAACAAATGGTTGCGGTACTCATTTGACGCAATAGTTCTGGAGAAGTTTGTAGCTAGGTCTGTTTGGGCAGGAACTGCAGGTTATATGCCTGGCACGGCCAGGCTCTCAGAGTCAGGAAGAGCAGCACTGGAGGAATTGAAAGCTAATACACCTCATGCAAACTTCCAATAGCGTAAACACAAGGAGATCGATTGTCAGGCCCCATCTGGTAAGACCAGCCTCCCCTTGTGACCAAGAGAACTCTTAGGGATTATTTCTGACTGAAGTGTAGATGGTTGTGGTGTGATCCATGTGGGCTGCTAGTTGGTTCTTGGTTGTATTTTACTCTGGAGCCAGTGGTTGGACTGGTGTGCGCGAGACGTTCCAGATACACATCGCCACCCTTCGCTTAGTTTCCTTCATGAAAGGGGGAAAAGAGTAACTCTTTTGAAAAGGGATTTTGATTAAAATACGTGGTTGAAGCTAGGCACTGGTAGGGCACGCCGCCAGCCCAGGCAGGAAAGGATCTTTTCAGTGGGGCTGACAACCTCTTAGACCCTAAGAAACTGGGGACTCTGGCCTCCCACTTAGGCCTTGAAAGGCTCATAATGACCTTTTGGTTTCTTGTAAAATGGGGATCATGATAGGGTATTAACGTGGAGCCTTATGATGAGAACCCCATTCAATGAGATAGTGGTAACAGAAGCCCTAAGTCCGCACCTGGTCCCCCAGTACGCACTCGATAAACGTGGGTCTCCTTTGTCGGGAGCGGGGCGCGGTGTTTCTGCCATACCTTTGCTCCATGGTGAGACATTGTCTTGTTGTGTGTTTCCCTTTTGGAGAATGAGTCAACAGATCCTGTCCGAGTCCTTAGCTGGCTCCGCCGAGACTTGGAGAAGAGCACGGCAGGGCTCCAAGATCTCCGGTTCAAGCCCGGTGAGTCCTCTCTGGGTGAGGAGCCAGCCAGCCCGGCGGACGTGCGCAAAGGTTTCTCCATCGATTACTACAGCACCACGGCCAAGGGCAGCCCGGGGCGGCTGCACTTCGAGATGACGCACAAGGAGAACCCGCAGTGCCCCGGCACCCCGCTGGGCAACTCAAGCTCTGTGGACGAGGTCTCCTTCTACGCCAACCGCCTCACCAACCTCGTCATCGCGATGGCGCGCAAGGAGATCAACGAGAAGATCGACGGCTCGGAGAACAAGTGCGTGCACCAGTCGCTCTACCTGGGCGACGAGCCCGCGCCCACCAAGAGCCTCAGCACCATCGCCTCGGAGCTGGTGGACGACACGGTCTTCGCGTGCTCCAAGACCGTGGCCCCCGACAAGGCCCCCGGCTCCGGAGACCGGGCCCTGGGGTCCTCGCGGAGCCCCCCGAACTTCAAATACAAGAGCACTTTGAAGATCAAGGAGAACAAAGGCCCCGATGACAAGCCCTCGTCCAAGAAGTCGTTCTTCTACAAGGAAGTGTTCGAGTCTCGGAACGCGGGCGATGCCCGCGAGGGGGGGCGGGCCTTGCCCGGAGACCGGAAGATCTTCTCGGGCCGCGACAGGCCCGACGACTTCACGGCCTCCGTCAGCCAGGGCATCATGACCTACGCCAACAGCGTGGTGTCAGACATGATGGTGTCGATCATGAAGACGCTGCGCATCCAGGTGAAGGACACGACGATCGCCACCATCCTGCTGAAGCAGGTGCTCATCAAGCACGCCAAGGAGGTGGTGTCGGACCTCATCGACTCGTTCATGAAGAACCTGCACAACGTCACCGGCACCCTCATGACCGACACCGACTTCATCTCGGCTGTGAAGCGGAGCCTCTTCTCCCAGGGCAGCCAGAAGGCCACCGACATCATGGACGCCATGATGGGCAAGCTGTACAACGTGATCTTCGCCAAGAAGTTCCCCGAGGGCGCGCGCAAGACCAAGGACAAGTGCGAGAGCTTCTCCATGGTGTCCATGAAGGGCCGGGGCGACCCGAAGGGGCGCAACATGAACTTCATGAAGTCCGAGGCCAAGATCCGCGAGAGGATGTACTCCACCTGCAAGCCAGAGAAGGAGAAGACGTGCATGGAGACGCTGGGCGAGCACATCATCAAGCAGGGACTCACCATGTGGCACAAGAACCATCAGAAGGACTCCAAGTCGCCCACCACCGACCCGGCGGCCGCCACCCACCCCGAGCCGGGCCTGGCCGCTGACCCGCCCTTCGACTCCCCGGACGTGTGCGACCTGAGCCCCCCGCTGCCCTACCCCGAGAGCATGGAGAACTTCATGTGCGACGCCGACTCGTGGGGCAAAGACCTGATCGTGTCGGCCCTGCTGCTCATCCAGTACCACCTGGCACAGGGGGGCAGGATGGACGCCCAGAGCTTCCTGGAAGCCGCCACCACCACCAACTTCCCCAACAGCGGGAGCCCCGACGAGAGCCGGCCCAACCCCCCGCCCCGGGTGTGCGACCAGGAGCAGGCCGAGAAGAAAGACCTCATGAGCGTCATCTTCAATTTCATCCGGAACCTTCTGGGCGAGACCATCTTCAAGGGGGACCGCGGCTGCGCCTCCAAGGTCCCAGAGCAGCCAGCGAGGGAGGAGTGCCAGTGCGAGCGACCCCTGACCCCGTGCCCCACCAGGCTCTGCGACAACGAGGAGGTGGACGGCACCCTCTCGGGACTCACCAAGATGGTGGCCAGCCAGCTGGACGGCCGCGCGCCCGGCCACATGCTGGACCATCTGGTCGACTCGGTGATGAAGTTGTGCCTCATCATCGCCAAGTCCTGCGACTCGCCCTTGGCCGAGCTGGGAGATGACAAATCGGGCGACGCCAGCCGACCCACCTCGGCCTTGCCCGACAGCCTGTACGAGTGCCTGCCGGCCCGGGGCACGGGCACGGCCGAGGCCCTGCTGCAGAACGCCTACCAGGCCATCCACAACGAGCTGCGGGGCGCCTACGGGCAGCTGCCCGAGGGCTGCGCCATCCCCAGGGTCATCGTGAGCAACCACAACCTCACGGACACCGTGCAGAACAAGCAGCTGCAGGCCGTGCTGCAGTGGGTGGCCGCCTCCGAGCTCAACGTCCCCATCCTCTACTTCGCCGGCGACGATGAAGGGATCCAGGAGAAGGTAAGGCCCCGGGAAGGGGGGCCCGGCTGCCGTCTTGGAAAGCCAAACCCTGGGGGTGTCCGCTCGGGAATGGCATTGGGAAGGGATCTGAAGCTCTCGCGAGACCAGATTCTGTGCCTCCGTAGTCACAGAGATGTAGTCCCGGGGGGGGCGGGGGGGGGGGGCTGCTAAGGGTTTGGTTGGTTGGTTTTCTGCTTGTGTTGGTGGGAGCAGCACGGGTGGGCAGCAGCGCGGGTGGGCAGCAGCGCGGGTGGGCAGCAGCGCGGGTGAGCAGCCTCCCGGGGAAGGAAGCGGGATCCTAAGGCGCCTTGTCTTTCGGATACCTGTGTGGGAAAGGACGGAGGACTGGAGAAGGAGACAGTGCTTCTGGAAAGCTCCCCAGGGTGGGGATGAGGAGGGAGAAGGTCTGGACTTTGCCAAGTTACGGAGCAGTAAAGCAGAAGCACAGAGCACAGAAGCCCAGGGCTGAGAGGAAGGTGACACCGAGTCCGGTTGACTTGGGAACATTGGAGCGCGGGCCTGCGGGCTTGTGGTGGGTCAGTGGGACAGCGTGCCCCCCCCAAGGGGGAAGATGACCTCACAGATGGAGAAAGGGGGCGCTTCCGTCTGCGTAGGTGAGCCTGTTCCCCTGAGTGGCTGAGGCGCCGGAAGACAGGATGGTAGCGCCCCGCCCACACGAGAAACCAGCGTCCGCGTGAGTCTTAGCAGGACTGCGCTTGCTCCCCCACGTGGTGTCGGGCACCGTGGCTGTTGGGAACTGACAGAGGTGCAGTAAGCTAGGGTGTCCACACAGCTTGCTCCACCCGCAGAGTGCTGAGGAAGGTTCTAGATGTGGGGGGTGGAGTCTCCATACCGATCTCTCCGTGGGGGCTGCACCCACCAGCCCGGTCTTGGTGGTCCTCTTCCCCGCACCCTCGCCAGCCTTCTCTGTGTGGGGATCTTAGTGTAGGTGGGGTTTGCATTTGCTGTCTGGCTAAAGATGTTGAACGTTTGCCGGGTCTTTGACTCGCGTCAGTTCATTTGCTCGTTTGTGAATTCGCTCCTCCGCTGCTGTTGTGGTCTTGAGAGCTCCTTGTGTGTGAATCCTTTCTCTGTTGAGTAGCGAGCAAAGATGTCCTCCTATCCTGTGGCTCCGTCCCTTGACTGGGAACTGCTCGATGGGCAGAAACTTTGTCACCTGAAGCCCCAGCCGCCAGCCCTGGCGCTCACTTCCTAGGGGAGGAGGCAGGGGCTTTTTGTGCTGCACGTGTGGTTGCTCCTGTGTGTCCTCCCTGAAGATCTTCCTCGGGGATCACTGGGGCGTCTGGGGCAGGGGCGTGGGGGGCTCCCCTCGCCTGCCCTTCCATGTGGAGCCCCGGCCCGGCCGCCGCCCCTCCAGCCCTGCTCTCTGCCTTCCACAGCTGCTCCAGCTCTCGGCCGCCGCTGTGGAGAAAGGCCGCAGCGTCGGGGAGGTCCTGCAGTCCGTGCTGCGCTACGAGAAGGAGCGGCAGCTGGACGAGGCAGTGGGGAACGTCACCCGGCTGCAGCTGCTGGACTGGCTGATGCTGAACCTGTGATCAGCGCCCGGCCGCGGCCCCGCCCCGTCCTCGCCACGCCCCACCCCCAGAGCCCTACCCACGCCTATCAGACGAGTCATCTAATGCTAGCCACTGGATTTTGCAGATTTTCCTGTCCATGCGAGCAAGGACGAAAAATTAAAAGATTACAATTAAAGGGCCCCGAGAGCCTGGTTTCCTTGGGGGTGCAGGGGTGGAGAGAGGAGAGAGTCGGACAGGTGCCCCTGAAGCCGCACCCAGGACCTGCTTCCGCCCTCGGGGCCAGGGAGCCAAGACAGCCAGCCACAGGGCAGGCCCGCTGGCGGACCCCTGGCCACAGCCGTGCTCCCAGCAGCCCCTGTATGCAGCTTCCATCCCCGTCCTCGGGTGTCTAGTCCCACTCGTGCTTGACCCTTTTTCTTTCTGGAAACTTCCTCACTTGGCTTCTAATTGTTCTCCCACCTCGCGTACTCACTGTGGACACGCTCCCCCTTCCCCCAACTCATCCAAACCCATGCCTTTGGTTTCCTGCTCGTCACCTTTTGTGGTGTCACCTGGGTGTTTTCTCCATGTTGTGTGTGGCCAGTTTCACGGGTCTAAACACAGTGATGTGTGTGTGCAGTTGAGAGCTAGCACGTGGACAGGGTTGGATCTGAGAGTTGTGGTTTGTCTTTGGCATTGCTGGGGAGGGATGTCTCTGGAAAACTGAGCTCCACCCTCTCCCATCCTATGCTCCACTGTGAAGCCCTCCCTCCATCCCAGGCCTCTGGCCACGTCGGGCAGTGCACGTTTCAGTGCTGTCCTGACACGGCTGCAAGACAACTGTGTATCTCGGCTGGAGGTTTTCATGGCCTTGACTTAAGGGCCCAGTCTGTCATCAGAATTGGAGCTAACCAAAGAAGAGGAGGAGGACAGGAAGACAAAGCCAAACGCCACAGATAAGAGGGAATCTGAGTCCCTTGACAGTATGAGGGCGTCACGATCCTCTCCAAACAAGAGCAGTCACGGCAAGAAAAAAATAAGATGCTTTTATTTAGAATTCCTACAACAGTATATATTTCAAACTACCTCCTATACACACACACGTGTGCGCGCACACAGTACGTCCGTGCACACACAGTTCAGATCCGTGGACGTCTACCCCCATCCCACATTAGCTGGCCATTTTTCTTTTTGTAAATAAACCTTTATGTGTTAAAAACAACAACAATGTGAAATATTGTACACTACAAGCGCTGCCTCTAATCCAGTCACTGGTGGAAAGGAACACTGTCACCCGGGGCCAGGGTCATACAAGAGGCGGTAAAAGATTTGTGTTCGGGGGGGAGGACGTTTTGCCCGGTTCTTCTGTGGAGGTGATGGAAATCTCAGGCCCAGTCACAGCCTCTGGCTTTCCAGAAGCTTCGGTCAGATGCGGTAGCTGGACCTTGTCGGCTGGGTGCTGGACAGCGCCCTGCTGGTCACCGGAACTCTGGGCTAGTTTGGTGCCATCCTTGAACTTGTCTGGGACCTCCTTGATGATCTCACCTGCTGGAGGAGGGCAGAGAGAGGTGCGTGTGGTTACCTCTGGACAGCCAGGCTTGCAGGCTCACGCCTGGCATCCCAGCCACTTAGGAGGCTGAGATTGGAGGATCGCGGCTCAAAGCCAGCCTGGGCAGGAAAGTCTGTGAGACTCTTAACCTCCAACGAGCCTGCCAAAAACTAGGAGTGGAGCAGTGGTTCAAATGGGAGAGTGCTAGTCTGGAGCAAAAGAGCTCAGGGATAGCACCTAAGCCCTGAATTCAAAACCCAATGCTAGCACACACACACACACACACACATACACACACAATAAAGGACTAGTAATGATAGAAAAATAGTTCACTGGTAACACTGTATGCCACGGACATCGTCCTGATCACTATTGACAAATCATTTTAATATAGGAGAAAAATAATCAGAAGCCGAGCACCAGTGGCTCCTGCCTGTATCCCAGCTACTCAGGAGGCTGAGATCTGAGGATCACGGTTCAAAGCCAGCCCAGGCAGGAACATCCGTGAGACTAAACCACCAAGACAACTGGAAGTGGTGCTGTGGCTCAAGTGGTAGAGTGCTAGCTTTGAGCTGAAGAGCTATGGGACAGCGCCCAGGCCCTGAGTTCAAGTCCCATAACTGACAGAAAAAAAATCTTATCAGACAAGAGGCAAAAAGGAGGACTCCAGGTAACCCGGGTTTCTTGAGGAAGGGAACAGCCCAGCAGGCGGAGCTGGGGTGAGGCTGGAGGGGATCACGGGCCAAGGTGGGGCTGGGAGGAGTGGGCGCACGTAGTGCGCTGGACTGCTGTACCTTTTCTGCTTCTGCCCAAGTGGTCGGTCGCCCGGTGGTTGCCCGTGTCGGGAGGAGAGAAGAGCCCCGGTTTCCTCAGGTTCTGGAGCCTGGGCTGCAGCTTCAGCTTCCGGGGCTCGTGGATCCAGGCGTGCTTGAGGGCCTGGTCTGGGGTCATGCGGAGGGAGGGTTCCCATCTGCACAGGACAGCGGGGGGGGGGGGGGGGGGGGGGAATGTCACTACCGGACACTTCATCCCCCATCACCACAGTTTTCATTAGACTATGTCTTCTTGGAACATGTGATTTATGAGGACTTGGAAACCATCTGTTCAGAAAAGGTGCATAATGAACCGGGGAGCATATTACGTTCCTAGTTCGCAGCCAGGCATTGGAGAGCCGAGCAGCACCGGTGGAAGGAAAGTCCGTGAGACTCATCTCCAGTTACCCACCAGAAAAGCCAGGAGTGCAGCTGTGGCCCAAGTGGTAGAGCGCTAGCCTTGAGCCAAAGAAAACTCAAGAGATAAGCACCCAGGCCCTGAGTTCAAGCCCCAGGACCAGCACAAAAAGAATTCCATGTTTCCTAGAATTTCTAAAAATTCTAGAAGTATTTGAAGAAACAGAGCTCTCTCTCCCAAGTGGTAGAGCACACCCAGGCCCCGAGTTTTACCTCATGCCCCATGACTGACAAATGAATTTCAGGATTTGGATCAAAGCAAAGAGATGCTTTCAAGTCCCCAAACTGAAATTTAGACCTCCAACTATATCACAAAGAATACTGGAGAGTTCTAGAATATGAAAGATTTACTTACTGTTAGTTGAGCGCTGGTGGCTCACACCGGTAATCCTAGCTACTCAGGAGGTTGAGATCTAGAGGATCATGGTTCAAAGCTAGCCTGGCCAGAAATTCTCTTAGACTCCCATCTCTAAGATAACCAGCACAAAAGCTGGGCTGGAGGCATGGTACCAGTGGCAAAACACCAACCTAGCTAATGCCAGGTCCTGAGTTCAAACCCTCAATACTACGCCCAGAAAATAACTCGCACAAGAGAACTGGAAGCTAACTCAAGCAGACTGGTGCCGTTTTGGGTATGACCCAATTACCTTGCCATTCTCAATACCAGTCAGTCACATAACACTGGTAAATCTGCTTATGCAGGAGATGGAGCCGAGGGGACCAGAGCCTGGGACTTTTGCCAGGAACCTGAACACAGTTCCCAATCCTGCCTGATGGCCCCCCTTCACAGCACAGCCTGCCACCTGCCGAAAACCTCCCCATCACCGCCTTCAGACCAGCTTCCATCATAGGAACTCCAGCTGGAGGGCGAAAGGAGCGTTCTAGACTACTCAGCCTTCTGATTCTTCATCAAATGCCTGTAAACTGTTTCCCCTCTTCCGATCTGGACACCCTCGCCTGGCAGCCTGTTGGCGTGGCTCCAAGCTCAATCCCTCCCAGGAGTACTTAGCACTAGGACCGGGTGCAGTAAGAGGCCCTGTCATCTTGTAATGCATTCATCTTTCCAACTTGAAAAGAAAGTACCTTTAGTGGTGCTAGGCTGGGTGTCTGGAATTTTCTGTCTGTTTCTTTTTTTCTTTTTAAGTACCTGTCCTGGGGCTTGGGCTCAGTCCTGGAGACTCCCTGAGCTTTTGCAGCCCAAGGTTAGCTAGTGCTCTACCACCTGAGCCACGGCTGTACTTCTGTTTCTGTCTGTAGGGTACATTCATACCCCAGCATCAACCACAGGTCGAGATGGGGACCACGGGTGAAATGAGGGTGTAAGATCCTTCTCCACCATCATCATCCAGCTAGGAGTGTAGCATGACTCACCCTCCATCTCAGGGTACTTCTAGAAACACCCCGACATTTCCCCCTCTGAGATAGTGCCAGGATTCCAAAGTGTGTCAACACCCCCAGGAGAGAATATGGAGATAGAGGCTCCTTAAAATGCTGGTGTTCGGGGCTGGCAGGGCAGAGGAGGCTCTCATTTTATAGAAAAGGAAACTGAGGCCTGGACTTGGCTAAGGCTACATAGCTAAATCTACCTGCACTCCTTGAAGAGGCGCCTGTAAAATTCCTCACACAGTAGCACTGGGCAGGATTTCCCATACACCGTGCCTCGACCAAAATACGCAGCCTAAGTTTCTGACATTGAAAATGCGCTTAGAGCTGCTAAACGGGTGCTGTAAGCGGCCAGAGCCCCGTTCCCATTGCACGTGGTAGCATCGGCCAAAGCATCGGCCAGACTGGGCAAAACAGAGCAGGTATCACACAGAGCCTTGAACTCTGGGCCTGAGCACCATCTCCGCTTTTATACTCAAGACTGGTGCTCTACCGCTTGATCCACAGCTCCACTTCTGGCTTTTGTTTGTTTGTTTGAGGGGCAGGTAGGAACTTACTAGAGATGAGTCTCGTGGACTTTCCTGCCTGGGCTGGCTTTGAACCATGCTCCTCAGGTCTCAGTCTTGTGAGTAGCTGGGATGACAGGCGTGAGCCACCAGTGCCCGCCCGGTTGCTATTTTTCAACTGTCTGTCTCCCCACCCAGCCTCTTGAGGAAAGCCTCCACTGGAAAGCAAAGTGGAGGCAGACAACCACCCCAGTGGACTCACACCAGACATCTCTTGACAAAGTCCAGGAAACTGGAGTCGCAGGTTTTCAGCACCATGGTCAGGTCCTTGGAATCCGGGTACCTTTTTTTCCCCCTGTTGTTGGTTATATTTTTAGGAAAACCTTTGGAATCTTTAGAGATACAACATTCTGTATTTAGTTCCGGGTGGAAGTCGCCATGGATCACCTCCCAGCTGTCCCTCCCCTCTGCTGCTTCCTACAAGTGTGTGTGTGTGGGGGGGGGGGGGGGGGTGTCTGCAGCCCTCTTACCTCTTCCTTCCCCACCCCCAGCTCAGCTCATTAATGTGGGGGCTGGGGGGGAAGCAACTTATTCTGCCCTTGGTAGTGTTTGAGCGTTCTTTCTAGGTCAGATGGTTTAAATCAAACGGCACTGGCTGCATGATGCCGGGGCTCACGCCTGTCATCCCAGCCACTCAAGAGAGACAGATCTGAGGATCGCAGTTGGAAGCCAGCCCAGGCAGGAAAGGAAGTGGATCTGGGGCCCCAATAATGGCTCATGTGCACACTAAATTTGTAGTGGCAATGGAGAGCTGTAGACAACGTGGCTGCCATTCCACCAGGTAAGATGAAAAGCCACTGTGGCTCCCGCCTGTCATCCCAGCGACTCAGGAGGCTGAGAGCTGAGGATTACAGTGGAAAAGCAGCTCAGGAAGGAAAGTCCCTGAGATTCTTACCAGTCCTGGGGCTTGAGCTCAGAGCCTACGTTTATTATCCTTAGCTTTTTTGCTCATGGCTAGCACTCTACCCCTTGAGCCACAGCTGCATTGGGGGTGGGGGGAGTTGATGGTTAATTGGAGACAACTGAAGTCTTGGAGGATTCTCCTGCTTGGATTTGGCCTCCTGAGTAGCTGGGATTACAGGAGTGAGCCACCAGGGCCTGGTAACTCCACTACTCTTGCCAAGAGGCCCATGGTGTGGAGGCCTTTGGTGCCTCTCGAAACCCAACGGGACGATGCAAGCTGCAGCTAGGGACTTACCAAAGAACGTCTGTCTCCTGGAAGCCGTCTGCACAAAGTGGGGGGGCGGCAGGCCAAGCACCTTAAACAAGCAGAGCGGGGTTGGTCTCTGTGGGGTGCCGGGGTCAAAGGCTGTTAAGGGCCAGGTGGGCGTGCTGGCCAAACTCTGCCTTTCACGTCCCAGGACCGTGGGGTTTCTAAGCGGCAGATCAGAGCCAGAGCCTCGTCCAGGACCGTGGGGTTTCTAAGCAGCAGATCAGAGCCAGAGCCTCGTCCGAGAGCTCTGCGCATCCCACGCTCACTGCTGGCCTCGCTGGTCTCTCGCCAGTCAGCCGTGCCAGCGAGACACACGTCACCCTCAGTGCCAGCAGGATCCCGTCCCCGGGCACACCCCACATGTGTAGAATGACACAGGCTGGCGGCTCACACCTCTAGTCCTAGCTACCTACTCAGGAGGCTGAGACCTAGGGGTCGTGGTTCACAGTCCGTGAGACTCTTCTTGCCAGTAAACCACCAAAAAGCCCCAAGTGGAGCTGTGGCTCAAGTGGTAGAGCACCCACTGTGGGCAAAAAAGCTAAAAAAACAGTGTCCAAAAAGCCCTGAGCTCAAGTCCTAGTATCAGTGCATGCACACGTGTGTGCATGTCCGCTCACACACACAAGAAGAGAAGAGATGCAGAGGAGATGGAAAGCAGTAGGAAAGAAAGGTGTAAGCACCTGCTTGCTACCACGTTTAGGTGCCCACAGGCGGCCGGCCCTGAGGCTTGTGTGTTCTAGGCTCATCCATGCTGACCCAGCCCTCATCCTCATCTTTGTGGAAGTCACCAGAAGCCGAGTCAGCGTGGAGTCAAGAACTCCAACCCACGCCCACTTTCCTTCCTGTTGCAAGCAGGAATTCAGGGATGGTTCGTGAAATCACCTCGAAAACCACATTCTCTGCCAGGCTCACCAGCATGCAGATCCTCCAACTGCTAACTCCAAGGCCAGCGTTCACTCTCCTATAGCTTACACCTTTTTTCTTTTGCTCTGGGCTGGTGCTCCACCACTTGAGCCACAGCTCCACTAACATTTTTCTGGTGGCTCATTGGAGATACCTCATAGACCTTCCTGCCCAGGCTGGCTTTGAACTGCTCTCCTCAGATCTCAGCCTCCTGAGTAGCCGGGGTGACAGGCGGGAGCCACTGGCACCCAGCTAAATTTCTGATTTTTTTAACCTATTTTTATTTAGTTTTCTGGGGGGAAAAAAGAACATAGTAAGAGAAGGGTACAACAAGGAGACCTGCTCACCTCCCTTTAAAGTGGATACAGGTGTCTACTGATAGGTTAATTTTCACATGTCACTACATATGAGAGGACCCATCCTCTACAGCTATTTAAGTCTGTGATTTAAAAAAAAAAAGATCTCTCAAGCCGACAATGTACAAGGTGTGGAGCGGGACACCATTGGAAAGGAAAAAAATACTTGAAGTAAAGGAAAAAAACCAGCATGCATGCACGGGTGGCGCGAGCGGGCATGGGCGGCGCGAGCGGGCAGCGCGAGCGGGCAGCGCCTTTGTGAGGGGCGAAGCCGTCCCGGGTCGTCGGCCATCCCGCAGGGTGGCCAGGGGTCCTCCTCACCTCCATGATGCAGGCCAGCTGCTCCGTCTCGTTCTCCCCCGGGAACAGCGGGTAGCCCGTGTACAGCTCGGCCATGATGCAACCCAGGCTCCACATGTCAATGGCCGTGTTGTAGGGGTGACCCAGGATCACCTCGGGGGACCGGTAGAAACGGCTTTGGATGTAGGTGTACACTGTGGCGGGAAGAGGGAAGGGGGATGGAGAGATTGAGCAAGATGAAGTGAGGGTGATCCCTTCCTTTCTAGAACATTCTCTCCAGGAGACCTTGGCGGATGACTTAGACCTTTCTCCCAACACTTTGGGAGGAGGGACGGGCCTCCACCCACACTTCTGGGTCATGCGACATTCTCATACTGTCTTCCCATTATTAAGCAGTACTGTCGCCAATGCATTGCTAAGGCACTCCAACGGGTAGGCCTCGTTCTTTAGAAGTAAGTTCCCACAAGCCAAGTTAAAAAGCAGAACAAGGCAGGGCACCGGTGGCTCCCGCCTGTCATCCCAGCTACTCAGGAGGCTGAGATCTGAGGATCGTGGTTCAAAGCCAGCCCAGCCCAGGCAGGAAAGTCCATGAGACTCTGATCTCCAATGAACCACCAGAAAACCAGAAGTGGCGTTGTGGCTCAAGTGGTAGCGCACTAGCTTTGAGCTGAAGAGCTCAGGGACAGTGCCCAGGCCCAGAGTTCAAACCCCACGACCAACCAAAAAAAAAAAAAAAAGAGTGAAGCAATAAGACTAACACAAGTTTGTAGACTCAGATGAACCTGGAGCAAATTGACTGAGAGCGCATTGGCATTTGACCTGGAAGCAAGATTCCCAGCTTGTAAAGGAAAACAGGCAAATGCGTGGTTTAAGTTCATGGCTGTGGTGCCTTGCAGGAAGCTAGACAGAAGGATCACGCCAGGACTACACACAATAGCAACATCTCAACTCCCCCTTGAGTCTTCATCTTCATTTATTTCTATGTCTGGATGGATGGATGGACTTGAACTCAGTCTGGAGCTCTTGCTTAGCTTTTTTCCAATCAAGGCTGGCACTCTACCCCTTGAACCACACCTCCACCTTCCAGCTTGTTGCTGGTTAATGATCCGCCTAAGCTGGTTTTGAACCTTGTTCCTCAGGTCTCAGTTTCTTGAGTAAGCTAGGTTTACAGACGTAGTAGGCCACCAGCGCCTGGCCGTGATTTGAATTTAATGTCTATATTCAGCATAATGTGTCTATGTGTTGTGTACCTATCCCCCCCCCCCCACCCCCCACACACAATGTGTCTGGGACAACAGTCAGTTTCCCACTATTGAGATGGAGGTCTGACACATCTGCTTGGCTTGGGGACCTGCTCACGGATAATTCCAAATCCACCCCCGATGAGAGCTTCAAAGGCCCCTTAGGATACTTGAATCCAACTTTGCTTTATAGATGAGGAAACTCAGACCCAAGGAAGCAGAGCTCCCTGTTCATGATCACCGGGGGTGGACATGGTGGTGGCCGAGGCTAGGCTGGCAGCCACGTCAACTGCCACGTGGGCAGAGCTTCAACAGAGTGGCGTGAGGCCCACCTTTCTGGTGTTCATAACAGCTTGATCCAAAGTCAATCACTTTGACAGAGACCTGACCCTTCTGATACAGCACTATATTTTCCTAAAGAGAAGAAAGGACTTGTTTATTAAAAATTAATATTTCCCCGGCACTCTACTTCCCTAGATGGTCACCACCCCACGGGGCCCTTTTCTGATATGGCAGTTTCCAGGCCCTCCTCCCACCTACCATTGTCCTCCTCCAATTCTGGCTTCTTATCGAGGGCCACGGTGTCTGGGGGAACTAGCTCCCCACACCTTGTCCCTAGGCTGCCTCTCCGTCTTACGCCCACCATTTGCAGCCATTAACTCCTTTTGGAGCATTTCCTCATGGCCTTCCATTGCGCCCACCATCTCATGATGGAAAGATGATCCCTCAGGAGAGGCCGGCAAAGGGGCAGGTCCTACGGAAAGCACTTGGGGCCACCTAAAGCTTATTTATACAGTGCTAACAAGACAACATGGAAGGCTGCACCCGCTGGGGTGGAGAGGGAAGTCTGAGGTGTGCTGTACCCCTGAGGAGCAACTCTAGACGTTTACAGTGGATCTCAAGTGTGTGTGTGTGTGTGTGTGTGTGTGTGTGCAGAAGGATCTAGAAAACAGCAGGTCCCAGGGAGGACTCAGGGCTACAAGTAACAAGTGATCCACAGGACAAAAATGCTTTAGCCTGAGTTTATTCTGGGTTTACCCAGAATTCCCAGCGCTTCTCCCTACGTCCACCATCTGGATGTGTCAGCCCAGCCACCACGGCCCTTCCTGTCCCTAGCTGCTTCAAGTACATCATAGTCTTCCTCTGGCTCCCCGATATTTTGTCCTAGTCTCCGCTGTACCTCACTTCCCAGCCCACTCCGCCTTGCAAAGGCCGGGTCATGGGTGCTGGCCCGGTGGCTGCGGGGAGCCGTACTCACGGGCTTGAGATCACAGTGGATGATCTTCTCTACGTAGAGCATCTGCAAACACTTGAGAACCGAGAGGGTGAAGCGGCGCACTATGGACAGACTGAAGCCTTGGAAGCTGTTGTTCTTCATCAACTCGTACAAGTTGATTCTGGGAAGAAGAGAGTCACGTATGCCAATGACAACCCAGCACGCGCCGGGTGCCGTGGCTCACGCCTGTCATCCCAGCCACCCAGCAGGCTGAGATCCGAGGGTCGCAGTTCAATGCCAGTCCAGGCAGGACAGTCCGTGAGCCTCTTTATCTCCCATGAACCAGCAAAAAGCTGGAAGTGGAACTGTGGTTCAGGTTGGAGCCTTGGACTTTAAGAAAGCTCAGGGACAGAGCCCAGGGCCTGAGTGCAAGCCCCAGGACAGACAAAAATAAAACACAGCATGCTCAGGTTGAGCCTGCGCATTCTCCTGGGCCTGCCAGACCCCCTCAGCCTCACACCTGAAGGCAGGATGTGCACAGCCTGAATCAGGTCCCAGGGACTCGTGGTAGACACAGAGTCCTTTCGTGTGTGTGAATGCGCACACAGGTGCCAGTCCTGGGGCTTGAACTCAGGGCCTCGGCGCTGCCCCTGAGGCTTTTGTACTCCAGGAGCCACTTCTGGCTTTTTGCTGGTTCCCTGGAGGGAAGTATCTCGTGGACTTTCCTACCCGGCCTGGCTTTGAACCGCAATCCTCAGACCTTGGCCTCCTGAGTAGCTGGGATGACGGGTTTGAGCCACCAACGTTTTCTTCTGCTCTGATTTCAGTTGGATCACATGGCACTCAGAGTAGAGTAAGTAAATAAGCTTGGCCTTCCAGTTGAAGACCTTTTTGGATCCGAGCACGTTTTTGGCCTGAGCGCTGTCCCTGAGCTCTTTCACTCAAGGCTGGCGCTCTACCACTTTGAGCCACAGCGCCACTTCCGGGTTTCTGGTGGTTCACTGGAGAGAAGTGCCCTGCCTGAGCCGGCTGTGAAGCGCGCTCTCAGCTCCTGGCTCCTGAGTGAGCTAGGATGACAGGGGTGAGCCACCGCCTCCAGCTCTCTGTGTTAACTCAGATCCCACAGTCCCATTCAGGACATAAACCAATCTAAGCGTCTGGACCTCCCCCCTTTCTCTTAAGGGAAAGTTCTCTAAAGGACGTGAAGGGGACGGGAAAAAGGCCGCTGACCCCAGGAGTTCGAAGGTGATGCAGAGGTGGTTGCGGAAGTAGAAGAACTCCTTCATGTGGACCACGTTGTGACTGTTGTCTTTGTCCTTTCTGCGGAGGGCTTCTAAGATCTTCAGCTCCACCAGGGCCTGGTGATGGAACCTGCGGCGATGGGGGTGCGGCCGGGAGAACAGAAAACACGGGAGTCAGGGCCGCGCCGCCGCAGCCCAAGCCCAGGCCGAAGCCGGCCTCCCATCTCCTCGCCCCTCCCATAATCCCAGCCGGCATGTCGTGCGTCAACCCTGAACTCCGCTCTCTGGTGTTCTGCATGGACTCCGACAGGTCAAGGCGGAGCAGACACCAGGAGGAGGAGGAGGCAGGAAGACCTGGCGGCCCCCCTCCCATCACCCACACCTCTTCTTGTTCCTGATGATCTTCAGGGCCACGAACTCGTTGTTTTTGTGATCCAGGCACTTGGCCACCTGCCCGAAGGACCCTTTCCCGATCATCTCCAGAACCTCGTAGCGATAGGCAATGTGGTCGTGTAGGACCTGCGGGGAGGGGTGGGGAGGGGAGGGGAGTCCCAGTGAGGCGTGGAGCCACAGGCCTGTAGACCCCAGACCCCGACTCCCAGTGCCGGGCAGAAACCCTCCCCTTCCCCAGGTGCCACTCCTGAAATGCTTCACTGGGTGCCAGACCCCAGGCCACCCATGTGGTGTCAGGGGACGTCTCCCGGGCCCAGCCCTCATCCACTAGTGCATCTCTGACCCTCCATGAGCCTCCATCGGTCGGAGGAGGTTTTATGTCTGCTCTGCTTCTTTCTGGCCAGATTTATCCCTTCCCTAACATCTAGAATTTGGACTTTTCTGGGCTACGAAAAGAAATCATTTCCCCAAAGATGGAATCATCCCTATTTCTCTCTGCTGGATAGTAACTGGGGAATGGGTGTTCTGGTGTGGTAGTGCATGGGGATTGATGGGACTCAGCTTTTTTTTTGGTCAGTTGTGGGGCTTGAACTCTGGGCTTGAGCACTGTCCTTGTGCTCTTCAGCTCAAGGCACGTACTCTACCGCTTGAGCCACAGCGCCACTTCGGGTTTTCTAGTGAATTATCGGAGATAAGAGTCTCACCGACTTTCCTGCCCGGGCTGGCTTCGGACCGCGATCCTCAGATCTCAGCCTCCTGAGTAGCTGGGATGACAGGCTTGAGCCACCGGCACCCAGCTGATGTGTTCCCATTCTTTAAATGCTATTTCTCTCAGGATCTTCTAGATTCCTTCGGGGCACCTGCGTCTCAATATTTCAGCATGAACTACTGTTAAACACCCCTCTCCCTTCTGTATCTCCCCCGCTTCTCCATGCTATCTCTTGTCCCTAAGTCTTAACAGGTTCCCCAGGACCCAACCCCAGACCCTCAGCAAGCACCTTCATATAGGAGCCGTGTTCATCGTCGAAACTGGATGCGCCAAAATTCTCCGATGGCACATTCAGCTTCTTCGCTTCCAGGCCCAGGAACCACAGCTCTGTGTAACCCAGGATTTCACTTTGCTCATAAGCAGAGAGCTGGTTCTTGAAAAACTTGAGAGCCTCTGGGAAGAGAAATGGGTCAGGGACAACGTGGGGATGTGTCCAGAGACAGAAGCAGCACTGAGCCGGGCGCCGGTGGCTCCCGCCTGTCATGCTGGCTACTCAGGAGGCTGAGATCGGAGGATCACAGTTCAAGGCCAGCCCCAAGACATTCTTTTTTCTTTTTTTGGTGGGTGGGGGATTGTGGGGCTTGAACTCGGGGCCTGGGCGCTGTCCCTCAGCTCTTCAGCTCAAGGCGGGCGCTCTACAACTTGAGCCACAGCCCACTTCCAGTTTCTGGTGGTTCATGGGAGATAAAAGTCTTATGGACTTTCCTGCCTGGGCTGGCTTTGAACTATGATCCTCAGATCTCAGCCTCCTGAGTAGCTAGGATGACAGGCGTGAGCCACCACTGCCCAGCCCACGACATTCTTATCTCCAATTAAGTATGAAAAGCTGGAAGTGGAGCTGTGGCTCAAGTGGTAGAATGCCAGCTTTGAACACAACAAAGCCCAAGAGTTCAAGCCCCAGGACTGATGGGCGCTCTCTCTCTCCTCTCTCTCTCTTTCTCTCTCTCTCTCAAACACACACACACACACACACACACACACACATTACTGAAGTAGAGGATCCCATAATTTTACCAGGTGATGACATAAGACTAAATTTCAAGGTCTTGTACTTATTTCAGTAAGTCCAGGGAAGGATACACAGACGGAGGGAAAGGGGGAGAATTTGGTGCCCAGAGATCTGCAGGGTTGCTGGCACTTAGGTGAACATCCCAGGCATAAAACTCCAACAATGGCAGCATGGCCCAGGTGTCCAGGCAACACAAGTAGTCAACCTCAGACATGACTGTTTCCAGTGGCTGGGCGGGGAGAAGTCCCACTGCTCCCCTCAAATCTGCAGAGGCCAGCCAGTACCATGGAGCGCAGCAGAGGAGAGGAGCAGGACGGATCTGCTGTTACAGCACGGAGGTGGGGAGGGCCACAAAGTACTGGGGATTGAACTGGGGGCTCTGCTCCACCCGCAGAGCATTACAGAGGCATTGCCTTGGAGTACTTCCGGGGCACGGCCGTTTCTGACCGGAAGTGCACCCCGGGCCAGGGATCCCTAGCTGGCTGTGCCCTTGGCTGGACCATTCCATCTCGGCAGACACAAAGCCCGGCCCAGCCCGCTCCCCCCCCCCCCCCCCCCGTGGCCAGCAGCGCCCTCGTGCCAGCCCAGCCTACCTGAGGCTGTCAGCGGGACCTTGTGCTTCCTGGGAGATTTCTCTTCTGGCTTGGGATCTGGTTTTTTAGTGCCAGAGTGGAAAAGTAGTTCTGCAGCCTTGAGCTCGGAGCTCAGCACCCGACTGTGAATTCGATTGTCCTGTCCAGAGAAGAAAGGGAGAGGGAGAGGGAAAGAGGGAGGGAGGGAGGAAGGGAGGGGGGAGGTTTGCAAATGAAGGATCGCTTTCATCTCTTCCTGGAGTTGGAGAACGTTTCCTACTTCCCCAGGGAGGAAAAGGGCTGAGAGTTAAGAACTGGTTTTTCTTTCCGGAAAGAAGAATCTGTGAGCCTGTCCCATCCTGCCCTGGGAGACCCCACAGGTATTACAGGGTCCCGCCCAGATGGCAGACCTGCGGTAAGAGATGGGGAGCCTTTTTAGTGCTCTTCTTAGAGCAGGCCGACCGGGATGTCCACGAACTTGAACTTCTGTGCACATAGCAGCATTTTAGCCAGTTACCTTCCCTCCTAGCGCCCCAGTGGCTGGTCCTTTGTACAGGGAAACGGATTTCTAGCATTTATAGGGAAGGTCTTTGTGTCGTTACTCATTTGATGGAGAGACAGTCAGTGGTACCTTTGCTCATGTTTGGGGGTTTCTTTTTTAGGGGGGGGTGGTTTTGAACTCAGGGCCTTGGGCTCGCTAGGCCAGTGTTCTACCCTTGAGCCATGCCTCCAACTCCATGCTCTTGCCCTTCTTGTTTTCTGAACGGGCTTCCGTTAATGGCCCGGGGAGGGGGTGTCATGGGTAGCCTTTCCACACAGGTTTATGATTTATTTCCAGGTCATCGCACCTCTTCTAGCACTCTTGTTCCCTTCCTCCCTGCTTCGCGAAACAATTTCAACAGCTTTGCTTGCTCCATTTTCATCACTGCAAGTAATCGATGTCAACAGGTTCAGCCTCTCGTCTGCCTCGCCGGCACTCGCCGCCGCTCCATTTCCCTCCCCGCTGCCATCATCATCCTGCTGCTGGCGCTATTAGACACTTGCGGGGTACTACGCAATGGTTCACCCCTTATTTCTCCTTTTACCTTCCCTCTTCCCCTTCTCGGAAGTAGTCCCCGAGTTAAAATTATCCAGATAAATATGGATCTATGGCTATATATATATATGAACATACATATAATTACACACGTGAACATATATGGACAGTATCATACAGAGTTTTTCGTATGGATATATATAGTTATACACGTAGACTTGCATGTATATAATTATGGATATGGATATACCTCTCTTTCCACTGTTCTGTCTCCGAGTTTTCATGCATTACAGGCAGTGACATCAGGACTGGAACCTATTAGCTGATGGGTTCTAGTGTCCCTTCCCCCCCCCCCCCTCCAGTGGCATGATGTGGGTCTTTCTAGATCTAGTTCTGGACTAGACTCGGGCCTTGCACGGGGGTGTCCAGGGGCGCGCCCCTCCCCCACCCACCCTGCACTCACCTTGTACAGCACGGGTGGCTTTGGGAGGATTTTACTACTGATGCATGGCAAGTTAACTGTGTTTTTCTTCCCTGTAGTGTCCGCGAAAGGGAACGAGGAAACACTGGAGTTTGTATTCTACAAAAGGAGAAATGGTGGGTGGTGCGGAAACCGAAGGCAGGGAAAAATTAAAATACATATACACACACACATATACCTATACCTCTCTCCTGAAACCAGCTTCCTACCCCGCTCCTCTCCCTCTTCCCCCTCCTCCTCCTCCTCTTCCTCCTCCTCCTCCTCCTCCTCCTCACCACTAGAATGGATCTAACCCAGATTCTTTGAGGAGATTTAATTTTTTTTTTTAAAAGCACAGCTGATCGTGGGAGCAGAGCGGAGTGACCCGGCAGATGAGCGCCGGGCAGGTCTGGACCCTCACTGCACGCTCTGGAGCTGGGCACATTGAATGGAGCCCCCCCCAATTGTGTTCTCACGGCTGTCACGGTGACCCGAATGGGCGGGCCTACCTCATCGGACTTTGTGAGGCGGGGGGGGGGGGGGGGGGATGCATTCCATTAAGTGCTAGCCTTTATCATTTCTTCTCCACCAGACGTGGGGGGGGGGGGGGGGGAAACCTTCCGGTTATGGGCGTAGCTCTTGGTACCTCATTCAACTCCCGTGGTGTCTATGGTTGTTGACAGGCTTGCCTGGGTGGAGGTGGGGGGGAGCGTGACTGGGGCGGGTGGGGCGGGAGGGGGAGGGGGTGTGGACAGAGTATTTGCTTTGCCACGTGGAGTGTTGGAGACTAGCCCATCGTCCACCACCCGCGTGGAGTGTTGGAGACTAGCCCATCGTCCACCCACCCGCCTCCCGCCCTCCCCCGGAGTGCATCCTACCTTCTGCAAAAATCGGGTCATTCTGAGATGCTTAGTCTTGGGAAGTGGCTTCTGGGCTTGAACCAAAGGTTTATTCTCAACCTGATTGAGGCAGAAGAGGATGGTAACGACCCCTGGTGTGGCTTCGGCCCAGGCCAGCTGGACACTTTTGTTTTTTTTCATTAGAGTTATTGTTTTATTTTTATTTTTTGGGGGGGGTCCGGTCGTGGGGCCTGAACTCTGGGCCTGGGTGCTGTCCCTCAGCTCTTCAGCTCAAGGCGAGCGCTCTACCACTTGAGCCACAGCGCCACTTCTGGCTTTTTTCTTTTTGCTTATGTGGTGCTGAGGAATTGAACCCAGGGCCTCAGGCATGCAAGGCAAGCGCTCTACCACTGAGCCACCTGCCCAGCCCAGTATAGTTACTGTTTTAAAGCAGAGCTGGGTGCTGGTGGCTCACACTTATCATCCTAGCTACTCAGGAAGCTGAGGTTTGAAGCCAGCCTGGGCAGGAAAGTGCATCAGACTTTTTTTTTTTTTTTTGCCAGTCCCGGGCCTTGAACTCAGGGCCTAGGCGCTCGTCCCTGAGCTGCTTTTGCTCTAGGCAAGTACTCTATTACGTGAGCCACAGCACCACTTGCAGCTTTTTCTGTGGATGAGGGACTGAGGCTTCATGCATGCTAGGCAAGTGCTTTCCCAACCCAGGTGCATGAGATTCTTATTGCCAATTAAACCACAAAAAGCCCAAAGTGGCGCTGTGGCTCAAGTGGTAGAGCACCAGCCTTGAGTAAAACAGCTCAAGGACAGTGCCCAGTCCCCCAGTGAAAGCCCCAGGACGGGTGCAGAAGAAAGCAGAAAGAAAAAGATAGACTTCCGGAAGCCAACTCTTCTGGCCCCAAAGCTAAGAAGAGTTGGCAGAAGTTAGAGAAGTAGATGACAAAGGAGCTATCCAGACAAATGGTCTTTCCAGAAGTGTTCACCATGGATGGGCGTGTCCTATGATTCAAACACTTAAAATTAAAATCCAGCCGGGCACTGTAGCTCACATGTATAATCCTAGCTACTCAGGAGGTGCAGATCTGAGAGTCACGGTTCAAAGCCTGACCACCTGAAAACCAGAAGTGGAGCTGTAGTGGAAGGGTAGGGCACTGGCCTTGAGCAGAAGAGCTCAGGGTTAGCACCCAGGCCTTGGGTTCAAGCCCCAGGACTGACCAAAAACAAAAACAAAAAACCTTCATACAGAGCCAGCCATAGTCATGCACACCTGTAATCTCAGCGCAAGAGTATTCCAAGTTCAAGGCCCGCCTGAGCTATTTAGTGAGACTTTAAAATATACATAAACGTTTCTTCAGATAAAATTTTAGCTAAAAATCCTAAACATGAGTCGGGAAAATGATCCACCCTGCTCTTGCTCCTTAGAACGGAAATTGCGTATAAACTTGACTCAAATGGTTTTTACCCTCGGTGTATCCAAAAAGGTCCCTTCACGGAACCTGCCAGAATAGACCCAACCTGAATACCCCTGAGACTTCAGAGCTTAGCGTGTGTGGCTCACACCTGCAATCCCAGCTACTCAGGAGGCCAAGATATGGAGGATCATGGTTTGAGACCAACCTGGGCCAAAAAAAAAAAAAAAAATCCCCAGAAATGCCATCTTCAAAATGACCAGCAAAACACAGGGCTGAAAAGGCACTGGAAAGAGACAGGGACACAGAGCCAGAAAAAAAGACCAAGATGGTTCCCAAATCCCGTAGCCCTTTGACATGGGGCAATTTGAGCAAACACGAAGAACAGAACAGCAACGGATTGAATAAATAAGTAAATGCCTGGGGCGCCAAAGTAACCAATGGAGAGGAAGAGACAGATCTCCCAGAGAGCTTTATGAAGACTCACCCTGGAGGGACCGGACATAGGTAAATAGAAGGGAGAGGACGGGGGTCAGTGGGTGCCACTACCTTTGGCCAGGTGATCAAAGCCACGTGCCGCCTGGACCACAGCATGTGACAAAAGCGTGACACGTGGCCTCAATGAGATGTTTCCTTCTGGAGCCCATTACCCAGGTGTAACCACGGGGGAAAAAAAGCAGGTGAAGTGTCCTACCGTCTACCAGAGCCGGGATCCAAAGTTGTGGTGCAAGCTGTCACAATCAAAGAAGTTCTGACACACTCACTGCCGAATGAGATGAAAAAGACCCAAGTGGCAGGAAGGTGGCTTCCCAGAATAGACGAGGGACATGCTGGGCACAACTTAGGGAATTCTGCTCTGTAACAGACATGCCGGACGAATCCGAGCTGGGAATAAAAGAATGGGGTGTGGGCTGCACAGGGGTGCTTGGGGATCCCGCTCAGTCTTGTCGAAAAGGTGGTGAGCAGAAACAACACTCGCAGGAGAAGTATGGATTCCTTTCGCTTTGTCCAAATGGCACGATTAGGTCAATGGGTGGAAATTACCCTCTCGTTCTTGTCAAAGGAAGGATTCTCTAAAGTTCTGAGCTGTCGGCACCTGCCAGGGAGTGAGTTCTCTGCATCACTGAACATTCCAGAGTCTCCCTGACGGCCATCCCTGGGAAATGTGCACAAATGGGGAGCTGCACAGGATGCAAACCTCAAGATCCCACATTCTCCTGAGGCACATGCTAGGGCCCCTGGGGAGTGTGTCCTAAATACAGCCTGGCAGGAGTCTGAGTCTAGAACCACCTCAAGGCCTGTGTGCGAAAAGCTCAGTTGCCAGGTCAGAATAATTAGGGGTGGGCCTCATGGGAGGAAGTCAGGTGGCTGGCAATGATGGGGCGGGGCCTCATGGGAGGAAGTTAGGTGGCTGGCAATGATGGGGCGGGGCCTCATGGGAGGAAGTTAGGTGGCTGGCAATGATGGGGCGGGGCCTCATGGGAGGAAGTTAGGTGGCTGGCAATGATGGGGCGGGGCCTCATGGGAGGAAGTTAGGTGGCTGGCAATGACGGGGCGGGGCCTAATGGGAGGAAGTTAGGTGATTGGGGGTGTGGCCTTGAAGGGCCACTCTGACTCCCATCTTTTTCTCTCTTCCGGGGCCCACTGGGCGTTATGCCTGTGGCGTGGCCTCTGCAACAGCTCCTTCACGGAGACGTGCCAACCTGGTGCTTCGGTGGCACGCAGACCCTGGAGGTTCCCGCAGGGAGCACACCCCGGGGGAGCCCGCCACGGCGCTCTCCAGGTCTCCCCGGGGTCAACCCCATTCTTACAGGCTCCCCAGACGCCCAGGAGGCAACGATGAGGCTTGTGCATTTTCCAAACCTTTTGAATTGAAAGTGGAAAAAGAGCCTGGCTTGGCAGTCGGGTGGGAAAACAGCCCTTCCATAAAGCTTCCGCAACCCTCAGCGTGACTGAGAGCCCCACGGATGCACGGATGCATGGGAGCAGTGGGCTGATGGGGCCTGGGAGGTGTCTAGGATGCATGGATTGCTCGTGCAGGCTGCCTCTGATTGGGTCTGGACACTGATGTGTCCCGCCTCTGATTGGGCCTGGACATTGATGTGTCCCGCCTCTGATTGGGTCCTGGCACTGATGTGTCCTGCCTCTGATTGCGTCTGGGCACTGATGTGTCCCGCCTCTGACTGGGCCTGAACATTGATGTGTCCCGCCTCTGATTGGGCCTGGACATTGATGTGTCCCGCCTCTGATTGGGCCTGGGCACTGATGTGTCCCGCCTCTGATTGGGCCTGGACACTGATGTGTCCCGCCTCTGATTGGGCCTGGACACTGATGTGTCCCGCCTCTGACTGGGCCTGGGCACTGATGTGTCCCGCCTCTGACTGGGCCTGGACATTGATGTGTCCCGCCTCTGACTGGGCCTGGACATTGATGTGTCCCGCCTCTGACTGGGCCTGGACATTGATGTGTCCCGCCTCTGATTGGGTCTGGACATTGATGTGTCCCGCCTCGATTGGGCCTGGACACTGATGTGTCCCGCCTCTGACTGGGCCTGGACATTGATGTGTCCCGCCTCTGATTGGGTCTGGACATTGATGTGTCCCGCCTCTGATTGGGTCTGGGCACTGATGTGTCCCGCCTCTGATTGGGCCTGGGCACTGATGTGTCCCGCCTCTGATTGGGTCTGGACATTGATGTGTCCCGCCTCTGACTGGGTCTGGACATTGATGTGTCCCGCCTCTGATTGGGTCTGGGCACTGATGTGTCCCACCTCTGATTGGGCCTGGGCACTGACATGGCCCCTGGAATGTCACGTGCTCTCTCCTAAACCCCGACCCCCCCTCAATCGCAAATTCTGATCACCTTTTCCTTCAATGAATCTGTGCCATTTTTACTTCTCCCCTGGTGTTGGGGCACTCATTCCTCCAGGCCAAGGACCCGGGCTGCAGATTCTCAGTATCAATATGACACATACTACACTTTGATCATCAAAGAAGAAAAAGGTATCCTGTCATTTACAAACAAAAGCTATTCCAATGGGTCAGCTTCCAGGGTCCAGTGCGACGGGGTGGGGGAGACAATGAGAAGAACTGGGAGGCAGAACGGACAAGATCAAGCTAGAAGGAGAGGGAGACCTGGGCTGGGGCAGCCGTAGAGGATGGAGACGTAGAGGCTAGGATTACAAGACCCTTCCAGGCTGGAGCCTACATCTGGGAATCCTGATGCCTCCACCCATGCTTGCTGCCACCAGGGGTGCACCCCACAGGGGCTGGACACTACCCGTGTGCTGATCAAAAGCCTCAGGTCTCCAGGCCAGACCCGATTCCCCACCTCCACCTCTCTCCTGTCTCTGGCTGGCCAATTCTTACAGTACATGGAACTTGACTTTTCATATTTTCTTCTTTTTTTTTTTTTAGCAAAAGTGGTTTTTTTTTTTTAAAAAAGCCCAATCTATTTCATGCCTTTGTACAAGCCAGCTAACTGCTGTCAAACGAAAAGCTAAGGCAATTTTAAAACTTCAGAGTCAGGGCTGGGAAGGTGGCTCAGTGGTAGAGCGCTTGCCTTGCATACCTGAGGCCCTGGGTTTGATTCCTCAGCACCACATAAGCAAAAAGAAAGCCGGAAGTGGCGCTGTGGCTCAAGTGGTAGAGCGCTAGCCTTGAGCTGAAGAGCTGAGGGACAGCGCCCAGGCCCAGAGTTCAGGCCCCACGACTGACCAAAAAAAAAAACAAACTTCAGAATCAGTAGCCAGCGGCTCACGCCTGTCATCCTAGCTACTCAGGAGGCTGAGATCTGAGGATCGCAGTTCAGAGCCAGCCCGGGCAGGAAAGTCCGTGAGACTCTTATCTCCAATAAACCACTAGAAAACCAGAAGTGGCGCTGTGGCTTAAGTGATCGAGTACCAGGCTTAGAATGAAAAACCTCAGGGACAACATCCTGAGTTCAATCCCAGGGCCGGTACAGACACACACAAAACCTTCTGTAAAGTTTACTTGGGGGCGGGGGGGGGGGGGGGGCAGGGGGTTCAAAGACATTTACATCCTGCCTGCTCACTTGATGAGCTACAGAGCCGTGTACCTGGTCCCATTTAGGACTAGAACACAATCCTGAGATTCAGGGTCCCATCTACCTTATCACCCGGATCAGAGAGACAGCCCCCTCTCCCCATACACACACCCGCTGTCCTTGTCTGTGAAGTCTGGGAGTGAAAGAATGCACCGAGGATCCCAGGGCGAGGCCGCCCTGCTGCCCTGTGCCGTGAGCACCTGGCCTTCCACAAAGACACCTCTAGCCGGGCACTGGTGCTCACGCCTGCCATCCCAGCTACTCAGGAGGCTGAGATCTGAGGATCGCGGTTCAAAGCCAGCCTGGGCAGGAAAGTCCATGAGACTCTGATCTCCAAGGAACCATCAGGAAACCAGAAGTGGCGCTGTGGCTCAAGTGGTAGAGTGCCTGCCTTGAGCTGAAGAGCTCAGGGACAGCGCCCAGGCCCAGAGTTCAAACCCCACAACCGACAAAAAAATAAAAAAGACGCCTCTGTGATTGACCCACTTCATGATGTCATACTTACCCGCCTGCTGTTCTCCCAACTTCCCAACTAGCTCCTCCCGGCCTGGTCCTCCTCCTCATCCAAAAATAATTAGAGAAGAGAAACCCCAATGCCCAAATGTGGCTGGATGGACAGACGGCCCTTCCCAACTTCCTCCCCCTCCAGAGACCAGACAACCAAGAGAACAAAACAAATGTGGTCAGTAGTCAGGGGGTGTGAACAGAAGAAAGAAAAGCCTTCAGGGACTCATTACCAAACACAAGCCAGGAAGACAAGAGCTGGAGGCAGATCAAGATCCCTGTGGGTCCCGCCTGTCATCCCAGCTACCCAGGAGGCTGAGATCGGAGGATTGGGGGTCGAAGCCAGCCCGGGCAGGGAAGTCCGTGACACTCTGATCTCTTATCTCCAATTATCCAATTGGAAGTGGGCTGTGGCTCAAAGTGGTAGCGCGCTAGCCTTGAACCAAAGAGCTCAGGGGACAGCACCCCGGTCCTGAGTTCAAGTCCCACAACCAGCAAAAAGAATAAAATAATAGATTCCCCACCCCATACTGCTGCTTGTAGCCATATCGCCGCCCTTCACATCCAGAAAGCCCTGGAGACCCCAGGCTGGGCCCTGGAGACCCATTAGTGGAATGAAGGTGGCCCCAGCCTCTTGGGAGGAGGGCAAGAAGAAGCTGGCCGTGTTTTAGAATTCACTTAGGGCGTGTTTCTGGGGTGGGACGGGGAGACCCCATTTCATGCAGCCTGGAAGATCCCCATGCCAGCAGTGACCCCGGGGACCCCGAGGCTGGCGAGCTCATCTCACAGACGGAGAAAGCGAGGTGAAGTCCGAGCACGAGCAGTGCCGGCCGGGGCTCGATCTGCACGTTGGGTTAGGGTTAGTTCCGGCCTCTGCTCATTGTGTCTTCGGCCGGAAGTCCCTCCTCCCGGTTCACACTCAGCATCCTCGAGCAACAACACTGGTCACTGAGGCACGGCCTCGTGCTCTGGGGCAGCACCCAATGTCTACTTCTTGGGAAGACGTGTAGCAGGGTAGTGCAAAGCTATAATCCCAGCCACGTGCAGGCACCGGGGTCTCGTGGGCTCAGCTAGCTACTCTAGAGGTTGGGATCCCGAGGGTCATGGTTTCAAGACAACTTGGGCAGAAGAGTCTGTGAGACTCCACCTCCAACTGACCGGCAAAAAGCCTAGGCTAGAGGCATGGCTGGAGTGGTAGAGTACCAGCCGCCAGCAAGCAGTCCAAGTGAGGGTCACGCTCTGAGTTCAAATCCCAGTCCTGGGGGCGGGGGAGGAGGGAGGTGAGGAGGAGGAGGGAGGAGGGGATGCAGGAAGACCAAAGTACGTGTAACACAGCCAGGCTGGACACTGGCGGCTCACGCCTGTCATCCTAGCTACTCAGCAGGCTGAGATCAGGTTTGAAGCCAACATAGGCAAAAAGGTAAGTGAGACTCTTAAGCCCAATTAATCACAGAAAAAGCCAGAAATGGTGCTGTAGCTCAAGTGGTAGAGCACTAACTAGCCTTGAGCAAAAGGAGCTTAGAGACAGCACCCAGGCCCTGAGTTCAAGGCCCAGGACCAGCCACAACAACAACAACAAAGAATGTACAAAATGATAACCACAAATGTGAGCTATGTACTTTAGTTCATAATAGTGCATTAGTTTGAGCTCGTCAATTGTAACAATTGTACACTAATGTAAGGTATTGTATGAAGCACAAGAAAACCCAAATTTTCTGTTCCATTTTTCTAAAGCTGCTCTAGAAAAGTAACTATAAGCCGGGCACCAGTGGCTCACACCTGTAATCCTAGCTACTCCGGAGGATTAGATCTGAGAATCATGGTTCAAAGCCAGCCCTCGCAGGAGAGTCCATGGGAATCTAATCTCCACCAAAAAGGTAGAAATGGAGCTGTGGTTCAAGTGGAAAAGCACCAGCCAGCCTTAAGTGAAAAGGCTAAGAGATAGCACCCTGGCCCTGAGTTCAAGCACTAGAACCCCCCCCCCCCCACACACACACACACAAACACTAATCAGACAAGCAGCAAGACCAAGAGAAGGGTATTTGATGCGCATAAAACTGGCAAAGGATCAGGAGACAAAATATAGAAAATAACCTACCAATCAGCGAGACAGCCTCATAGAAGAACATTTGAACAATAAAAACAGGAGCAGTCAATTTAAAGAAACATAAATGAGCTGCGACCTTGTAGCTCACGCCTGTAATCCCAGCTACTCAGGAGATCTGAGGATGGAGGCTTCAAAGCAAGTCCAGTCAAGGAAAGTCCATGAGGCTCAGCTCTCCAAGGAACCACCAAAAGCCAGAGTGGAGCTGTGGCTCAAGTGGTAGAGCTCCAGTCTTGAGGACAAAAGCTTGGGGACGGTACCTAAGCCCTGAGTTCAAGTCCCAGGACCAGCACACACAGATGCATGCACACACACACACACACACACACACACTAAGAAACACAAATGACCAATAAATACATCAAAGGAAGTTTAAACTCAGTCATGACCATCAACCAAAATCCAAGTGAAAATAACAACGGAAAATGATTCCCCCAAAATCGGTAATAATTGCAAAGAAGTGGGAACAACAAATTGTCACGTGGCTGGTGACGAGACACACAGGTACGAATTGGCACTGTCTCGTGCAATTCCACATTCATATAGTCTGACACCCAGAATAAGTTCGGAATTGCCTATACATTTGTACCGGCAGACCTGCACTGTGTTTTTTTTTTCTTGTGCCAGTCCTGGGGCTTGAACTCAGGGCATGGGTGCTATACCTGAGCTTTTTCCGCTCAAGGTCAGTGCTCTATCATTGAGCCACAGCGCCACTTCTGGCTTTTTCTGAGTAGTTGACTGGAGATAAGAGTCTCATGGACTTTCCTTCCTGGCTGGCTTCAAACCGTGATCCTCCAGATCTCAGTAGCAGGCGTGAGCCACCAGCACGTGCATCCATGCTATCGGAGACTCGGAGCACGGACAATAATCTGAGACTAGAGGCCGGCCTGGCCGGGAGAGAGGAGAAGGCTGAATTCAGTCTTGGGACGCTGGTTTGGTGCTGAGCCTAAACACCAAGAATGCTTAACGGTATGTTTTCTTGTCTATGAAAATGAAAGGCCATACACGGTTGGCAGACACACGTGTTACAAGATTTGGAAACAGAGAGAAAAACCAATGGGAATAATAGATGCGAAGTTCAAGAGATGGTTTACGATGGGGGTGGGGCCGGAGGGACAAGGATGCATCTGAGGACATAGTGAGGAGGGAGGGACACTTGGGGACTTCTTAACCCTTGTGTTGGGTACACGCACATACCTGCAGAGATAAATGTCCACTGTGTGCTGCTTTGTGGCTCACATGTATTCCTTAAATATCCCTCTAATATATGCAATCATAAAAACCATTTCTTAAAAACAACTACAGGGGCTGGGAAGGTGGCTCAGTGGTAGAGCGCTTGCCTTGCATGCTCGAGGCCCTGGGTTCGATTCCTCAGCACCACATAAAGAAAAAAGCCGGAAGTGGTGCTGTGGCTCAAGTGGTAGAGCGCTGGCCTTGAGCTGAAGAGCTGAGGGACAGCGCCCAGGCCCAGAGTTCAGGCCCCAGGACCGGACCAAAAACAACAACACCACGCTGGGAACCGTAGCTCACACCTGTCATCCCAGCGACTCAGCAGGCTGAGATCTGAGGATCACGGTTCAAAGCTAGCAGGGGCAGCAAAGTCCGAGAGACTCTTATCGCCAATGAACCAGCAAAAACAGCTGGAAGTAGAGTTGTGGCTCAAGTGGTAGAGCACCGAACCATGAGTGGGAAAAGCTAAGAAGGGGCAGCACCGAGGCCCTGAGTTCAAGCCTTAATACCAGTACCAAAGGGGGGGGGAATTAGAGCATCAATGAGAATGTAAAGGAAAGAACTAGAACTTACCATGTAGATGTCAGAAGGGACAGTAGGGCCCTAGGAGAGAAGGGGAAGAAGTAAGTGCCGGCCCCTGGGGTGGGGGGTGGGGCTGCCCCAGATTCCTACCCAACTTAACACCATGTGGCGCAGTGTGCCAGCCTGCGTCAGGCTACCCATTCTAAATGACACTTGTGGCTTGTCATTCAAGTCTGTCTGTGTGTACTTGTGCATTGTGGGTAGTGCTTGATTTAGTCATTAAAAAAAGCAGTTTGGGGCTGGGAAGGTGGCTCCGTGGTAGAGCGCTCACCTCGCATGCCTGAGGCCCTGGGTTCGATTCCTCAGCACCACAGAAGCAGTAAAAGCCAGAAGTGGCGCTGTGGCTCAAGGGGTAGAGCGCTAGCCTTGAGCTGAAGAGCTGAGGGACAGCGCCCAGGCCCAGAGTTCAGGCCCCACGACGGACGAAAAACAAAAAAAGCAGTTTGTACAAAACAAAATGGGTGTTTTGTTTGCAAGGATTAAAAACCGTCTTCCAATGCAGGGATAATATTGGCTGCAGATAGGTGGAAAATGGAAGGGAACTTGAGGGGTGGATGGGTGGAGAGATTTGGAAGGACAAAGGATAAGGCGACATGTTGTCACAAACTGGCACGTTGAATGGAAACCCTTGCACAACTACCTAAAGATGACATGACAGACAGACACATGATACAGAAGACAGACACAAGGACGGGTGGATATACAGACAGATGACAGACAGATAGAAATGGATGGATAGAGGTGGGTGGATAGATGGATGGATAGATATAGATTGATGGATGGAGATGGATGGATGGATGGACAGATAAGATATAGATCAATGGACAGAGCTAGCTTATAAATAGATAGACAGACAGACAGCTCTATTCCTCCAGTTGAAATTCAAAACTCCTTACCTTCATCGAAGTGAAATTTTGTTTCTTGCTTGTTTTCAAAATTGGGAAGGAAGTCACACTGCATTTCTTTGGCTTTCTAGCATCCATTTGAGTCCTGCAAAAGAGGCAGAGCGTGTAGTCAGCAGTAGGAGAGAAATACAGGTAAACCGCCCACAGTCCTCATGGATGGAGGATTTGGAGGAAAGTTGAGCGGAGTTTCGACTTCTCCTCTTGTTTTCCAGGCAGTAGGGGGAGAGACAGGAAGGAGCGGGGCGGGGAAAGACACCCAGCCACACATTCAGCCACACGACGGTCCCCTGTAAATGGGGGACCCGGGGCAACCCACATAGCTTCCTGTCTATGGATGGGTCCCTCTTCTCAAAGGGACACTCTCCCCACCCCGCCCCCCACCCCCTACACACACACTGGGGCCAGCACCTCTGCATTGCATAGCATTTACTTTTTATCAATTGTGGGGCTTGAACTCGGAGCCTGGGCACTGTCCCTGAGCTTTGTTTGCTCAAGCCTGGCTCTCTACCACTTTGAACCATAGCTCCACTTCTGGCTTTCTGGTGGTTCCTTGGAGATACGAGTCTCACAGACCTTGCTGCCCGGGCTGGCTTTGAACCATGATCCTCAGATCTCAGCCTCCTGGGTAGCCAGGATGACAGGCATGAGCCACTGGCACATGGCTTACATAGTATTTATTGTATATGCACTTTGGTGCCTAGACAGGGAAATACATTTCTGGAAATCTACTTGTTACGTTTTTAGTATTTTCACTGATTTGCTCCTGTCTCCATCTTTTGGCTTCCTTTGCTTAGAAAAACCTTTCTCCAGCCTTTCATTTGAAGTTTACCTCTGATTTGTCGGCGAGATATGTTTTGTGTAGTCAATAAATCCTTAAGTTTTTAAAAACTTTTTTTTCTCCAATCCTATTCACTGTCGTCTTGATTGGAGAATAACTTTGCCATTCAAGTGTTATGATTGTTTGAGCCTTTCCTAAATTCTCCCTTCTTTACTTTTTTCTTGTAGGTCTGAGACTGGGACTCAAACTCGGTACCTGACACTTCTGCTCATCAGCGAGTGCTCTGTCAACTGAGCCACGCTTTCAATTCCAACTTCTCTCTTTCCTAACACACTCCTGACTTTACTTTCATGGTATTTTCCAAGTTGTGTTTATTTTCCGTTTCTGTGTGAAGGAATTTTCCCAGATTTCATCTGCAGTGCTGGTTTGATGAATATGATTTCCTTGTGATTTCATTTCTCCTTCCATTGGGAAGGCCAGCTTTGCTGGGCCCAGTCAGCTAGTTAGCAGTTATATTCAGAGCTACACCTACATCATCTAGAGGTGCATCTCTATAGGTGACTTGGTATTCTTTCTTGTAGCATTCAACATTCTTTCCGTGAGTTTCTTACACAAATTTCATCCACACACACACTAGTCGTATAAGGGGATCCACGGTGACACTTTTACATGTGAATACAATGTCCACTGAATCAACCTTACCCCCTTATTTCTCCCCCACCCCTCTTCCTAAAGAAATTTCTACGTGCAAGTCACATCTATCCAATGTTTTAATTACGAAAAGACATCAAGAACCTCTTTTCTTGTATGTTGTCCTAAAAATCCTCTAGGATCTACGTAACTATGTCTCAAGACTTAGGAAACTTTACTATCTTATGAAATAAGATATGCACCTCTTCGCTTTTGCCTGAGATTTATAGGTTTGGTCTTTCAATGGAGCATGATTATACTTTTATTTTTATGTTATTAGATGTTCTTGTTTTCGTGTATGTCTGTCTGTCTGCTGTTTGTCCTGCGGCTTGAATTCAGGGTCTCAGCACTGTTCCTGAGCTTTTTTCCACTACCACGCTGAGCCACAGCTCCACCTCCGGTTTTCTGGTGGCTCATTGGAGATAACGGTCTTAGGGACTTTCCTTCCCCTGTGAGCCGCGATCCTCAGATCTCAGCCTCCTGGGTAGCTGGGATTATAGGCATGAGTCACGCAACTTGTGGATTTTCAAGACCTGGAAGAGGCTTTAGACACCATCTCACCCATTTTCCCACTCAGAGCAACAATCTTTCCTGTTGTTTCTCCTGATGGCAGTCAGTCTGTGGCTGGAATAGTTCTCCCAGCAGCATGGACCATTTTTCAAGCAATCCAGCTCACAGGTACTTGGCAAATATCAATGAGGAGAATTAAGATTGAGCAAAATGTCCTTCACACATCCTTGTTCTTGTCTGCAAAGTACAAAGAACTAATCCGCTCTCCTTTCATCTCAAGAATTCTTGAGCATTCAAGATCTGGGTTTGTTTCCCTCTTCTGCACCAGATCTTCTCCCAGCATTCCTTGGGGTTTTCTCCCAACATTCTTCGGGGCGTCTTCTTCTCCCACAGTACTTTGCCCGTGGAAGCATGCAGTTTGTTTCCTTCATCTCTGTTGTGTGTATGCGTGTGCACACGATTGTGGGTGTGTCTTTCTCTTAAAGTGGTCTCTTAGTTTTCTAGTCTAGCTGTGTTCTGGTCACATGCCAGTCAGTCAGTGGTATCATTACGTCCCTTGGTGGCCATGGGCAGGGGGGCGGGGGGGCGTGGTGTTTGTATTTTGCAGCCCGGATTCACACTTGCTGGTTTCAACCCCCACACGGAGGATTCAGCGGAAAATCCCAACTCCTGTCCTGGGTCCCTTGCAAGTTTGGTCAGCCTTGCATTTTAGCCAGATTATAGACAACACTACGGAGTTGGAGAGGGCAAAGGCCGGGGGGTGGCTGGCATCTTGCTAGAGACTCTTCAGGTTTCTTCTGCTGTCTGAGTGAGGACTGAGACAGAGGCTTAAACCCCAAAGCCGGTGAGAGATAATCCACGCTTCACGATTCCCTAGAGCATCTAGACCTTCCGTCACCTCCTTCGACAGCAGGTGACTCTTGTGTCACAAGCCAGGGCTTCGCACCTGAATGTCCACAGCTCAAGTGTTCCCACTCAAAATAGCCTGGAGACTGCACAGCAAAGTCACGTAGGAGGTTTGTTTAAACCATGCCAGTGGGGGGGGGGGGGGGGGGGGGAGGGACGCAAGATCTCTTAAGCCTGGATAGACTGGCTACGGGTCTCAACCACTGTGAATGCCACAAACTCACTAGACTTGAAACACTCTCAGAAGCTTGAGCTGTTCATCACTTTTGCGAGGAAAAAAATAACAGTAATAAGTCTAATACTGAGAAGTCCCCTAGAATGGGAGCAAATAGCGCCTGGTGAGGAAGGCAGGATTCCAGTGGTGGGTCTCGGCCCTTCCTCCCGTGCTCTGGGGTCACGGGGGTCGTGGGAACACACTTCCTGGGGGTCGGATGCTCATCCATGCAAAGGAGGACGCACACGGGCTCACAGCACTGGGAGGAAGATGGGGGAAGGGAGGAACTGCCACGTCAGGGCTGGAGTCCTGGGTTCGGGGACAGAGTTCGCTGTAACCCTTCATCTCCTGCGCCCATGCGTGGCTGGGATTGGGGGAGATGCGCTAGCCACCGAACAGAAGGTATGTGTGGCCCAGATGCACGCGCATGCGCGCATGTGCGCACGCACACACAGGAACAAGCTCTCTCTCCCCCGTGCATTCACACCCCTCCTTCTCTCCTGGGGCCATGCTGGAAATCAGCTCTTTCTGCACTTGTTTTCCCTTAGAAAGGCTGGGGCACGGCTGGGGCTGGCGCACGCGCACGCACGCACACACACACACACACACACGCACGCACACACACGCACACCCTCCCCGCTCCCCACCAATCCCTGGTGCCTGGGAGACCCTTACTTTGTCCCAGTAGGGGTGGGAGGAGTGAGGAGCTGCATCAGGCTGGCGCAGACTACTGGGCTGCTACAGCTGCTCCGGGAGAGAGGGAGGGTGAGCCACCTGCCTGGGGAGGGCGGGGCCACACCCTCCTCCTTCCGTTGCTGTGGTAACACATCTCACCCTTTTTGTGACTCCAGAGATGAGTGCTCTGAGGCCCTGCTTCAGTCCCAACCACCCTTCCCATCAGCCTAAAAACACCCGGGGCCTTTCCTCCTCCCGCTCGGGGCCTTTCCTCCTCCCGCTCTCTTTCTTGTCCCTGAGTGACCAGTGGAGGGAGCGGTGGGAAACCAACCCCAACTCGGGGGGAAAAGCAATGTGGGAGTGAGGCATTAGGGGAGAAGAACGAAACTTGAGAGTGTGTTTCAGGAAGCTGGTGGCTGGTGGCTGGAATCCTAGATTCTCAGGAGGTTGAGATCGAAGGATCGTGGTTCAAAGCCAGCCCTGGCAGAAAAAGTCTAAAAGACTCATATCTAATCAACCACCAAGAAAAAAAAAAACAGAAACAAAACAACATGGAGGAGGGGGAGCTGGGGGTGGGGAAGGAAAGTGGGAGAAAATGAGGGAGGAGGTTTGGCAAGAAATACACACGTGACTTCACTTATGTAACTGTAATCCCTCTGTACACCATCTTTGCCATAAAATTAAAATTCAAACTAAAAAGCCAAAGTGAAACTGCGGCTCAGATGGTAGAGCAAAAAGCCAGAAGAGGAGGCGTGGCTCAAGTGGTGAGTGAAAAAGCCAGGTCTTGAGTGCAAGCCCCAGTACCAGCACGCATACAGACAGACAGACAGACAGACAGACACACACACACACACACACACACACAGGTGGAAGTTAAAATTCTCATCATAAATATAAAGGACGCCTTGGTATTCTGAGTCGCGACCAATTCTGATCTAAGCCTCCTGGAGTCGCGTCTCCGGCCACACCAGGGCCCCCACCTCTTCAAAGAACGGCTCGGGCCAGCGGGGACAGGGCAAGGCAGGTCCCAAGGCCTGGGCTGGCCACGAGCCAGGACTCCTCCTCACACTCTCACATGGCTGTGACCCGTACACTAGGACACGTGGGTGCGATGCTATTGAAGAAGACCGTCTCGGAACTTTCCCATGTTTATTCACGGTTTTGACAGTGAAGAGTTCCTAAAACGGGCCCTCTCCATTCTGCGTGCTCTAGACATTTCGATGTCATTTTCAGCATTCGGAATTCTCCCTAGGGGAAGATTTGGCTCAAGTACAAAAGACCCTTGAGGGAAAACGGGTAGGGGAGCTTTGGAGCAACCCTACTGATGTCAGGAATAGCTCCTGGAGATGAACCGCGCAGACTGGGAAGGCCCTGCTGAGCGCTTCGCCTAAGAAAACCTCCTCCTGGTGGAGAAAACAGGTGCCACTCACAGACTCACAGGGGACACTGTTTTCGAGGCATGGCGGGATTCCTGGCTACCATCCATCTTCAACTATAAACACGCACCAAATGCAAGTACATTCAAGAACTGCGGGCAGCCGTTTGGCTGCTACCACGGGTGGCTGCTGGCGGCGCTGGGGTGCAGAGGCTTCACGCGGGCCAATCGGGACAGGCCGAGGCGGAGACTGTGACTAGGGGGTGGAGCAGAGCCTCCAGTCTCCCGGCTGCTGCTGTTTCCAGACGGGGCTGAAAGAGAGCACACCATGAATTGCTAACAACAGAAAAGCAGGAGTAGCCGAAGCATGGCTCTGCTTCCCAGAATTCACCAAACGCTAAGCAAGAGCAGAAGAAAAGACAAGGACTGGAGACTGGAGACCAATGCCGGGCCCTGGTGGCTCATGCCATCCTAGCAGCTCAGGAGGCTGAGGTCGGAGGATCGCAGTTCAAAGGCAGCCTGGGCAGGAAAGTCCGGGAGGATCTTATCTCAATTAACCAGCAAAAAGCCAGAAGTGGAGCTGTGGCTCGAATAGTAGAGCACAAGCCTTGAGTGAAAAAGCTCGGGGAAGCCAGGCACCAGTGGTTCGCATCTGTAATCCTAGCTACTGAGAAGGCTGAGATCCAAGGATCAAAGTTCAAAGCCAGTCCAGTCAGGAAAGTGCAGGAGACTCTTATCTCCAATTAACTTCCAGAAAATCGGAAGTGGTGCTGTGGTTCAAAGTGGTAGAGCACTAGCCTTGAGCAGAAGAACTCAGGGACAGCGCCCAGGCCCAGAGTTCCAACCCCATGACAAAAAAAAAGAGAAAAAGAGCAAGCTAAGGAGCAGTGCTCAAGCCCTGAGTTCAAGCCCTACTACCACCACACGAAAAGAGAGAGAGGAAGCAAGAGAGCAGATCACAGGCTGAGCATCCTTAATCTAAAAACCAAAGTACAAAATGCCAAAATTAGACACCCTGCTGGCTCCAAGCCAGGGCGGTCCACGGACTGGAGAAACTCAGCTCCTTGACTTTAAGAGGCAAAAGGCCCAGTCTACCACGGGCCCACGCTGTCCCACTGTCTGTCCCAGGGTCTGGGCCCCCAGGGACATCAGCCCTACACCTCCCCCCAACCCTCGCCATATGGGAAGGCTGTAAACACCACATGCACATGCATTCTGACACCAGCCGGCCAGCACCCCTGCAGGGCCCTTCCATCTCTCTGACTTCCACAGTGATTGTGTCGTTTCGGTTTTTAAAACCTGTATGTGTTGTACCAAGGGGCTTCTGTTCGGTGTGTCAGCTGATGAGCCTGAGGCGTCTTCATCAAATCACGATCATTTCTCTTTCCTCCACGGAAGAGCTGCTATGCTCACAAGGAATGAACTAAGGATCAGATTGCTGTGCTATGTATGGTGCACTGATGTCAGTCACTAACCATCCCCTTCCGCTTCTCTAAAGCCTTTTATGTCCTCATCAAAAGGCCCGAGGACTCTGAAATCAGAAAGGACTCAACAGTTGATGTCTGTGAATACAGACAAGTTGGATGAACAGTCGCTACCCAGTGCCAATCCCTAGCGATCACTCAAGGTGGAGGCCAATCAGAAAAAGGCTAAAGATGTGAACTTCAGGAAGCTTCATGAAGGGCTCAGGAAGAGAGGATGTGAAGGAAGACGTATCAGACGGGAAGGCACACAGATTAAGCAAACCCAATCAACAGGATGCGTAAGGAACTAAAAAGAAAAGAGGAGCTAGGCGCTGGTGGCTCACACCTGCCCTCCCAGCTACTCAGGAGGCTGAGATCTGAGCATCACGGTTCAAAGCCCACCTGGGTGGGAAAAGTCCGTGAGATTCTTACCTCCAATGAACCACCAGAAAACTGGAAGTTCTGTGGCTCAAAGTTGTAGAGCACTGGCCTTGAGCAAAATTGCTCAGGGGCAGCGTTCGGGCCCCCAGTTCAAGCCCCACCACCAAAAAAATAAATAAAAATTAATAAATAAAACAAAAATCCAATGATCTGCACCATCCACACCATGGCTGGCAAACGAGCCCAGGGTGAGTAACGGAGAACACGAGTCTCCCACAACACGTGCTGACCCGGCATATGGGGCCCAGCACTCCTAGGACTGCCGTGGGCGCACGCGGGGCAAGCTGGAGCGGCTACGGGGGCCCCTACCTGGGGGGACCCACGTGGGTCTCCTCCTTTCGGCTGCAGGGCTGCGTCTTTGTGCTGGTGTTCTAGGAGCCTTGGAAGAAAGCGCAACCTTGCTGGGCGAGGGCTGCGATTCCAATTTGACAGCAGCTGGAGATGAGGCCATTGAAGTCCCTTATGTGGAAAGGTAGAAAAGTGTGTCAGATAGGAAGATGAAAGTTCAAATGAACAAAAACTATAAAAGTTCAATCAGTGCCGGTGGCTCACAACTAGAATGCCAGCTACTCACGTAGCCCAGGCTGGCCTCCACTCACGATCCTCCTGTGCCAGCCTCCCCAGCACTGGGATTACAGAGGAGGTGCCACCACCCCCAGCTAGGTGTGCTGTCTTTTAGAAATATTTATATGCCACGCAACCTCCTTACCACAACCCTGCCCCCTACTGACAGCTACAGAAATGGAGAGATCAGAAACCACGATACAACAGGGAAGGAAGTGGGGAGGTCTGGCCCCATCTAGAAGGGACGCGGAAGCAGGGTCCAAGCCCTCAGAGCCACACAGGTGGGATGCAAACACTCAGAAAGGGATCTGAGGCCTTGGGCTAAGTTTTCGCAGAAGTGAGGGCTGGGCCGAGGAGGATCAGGAGTCTGAGGCCAGGCTGGGCAGCACAGCAGAACTTTGTCTCCAAAGTCACCATGCCAGCAAGGGCAGATGCCTTGGGAGATCTGCTTCAGAAATAGGACGGCAGAGGTGTTCACTCGGACACGGCCAGGTCCTGTCACAGACGAGCTGCCGATGACACAGGTCTCAGAGAATGAACGGGAGAAGGGGAGCAGTTCGGGTTCTTTTCTTGGAGTGAGGGGGAAAAAGAGAGGTAGAATAGAAGCCCACTTTCAGCTCATGCTTACTCTGGAATCCAAAGAGCTAAGAAATCTGGGCAAAAGTGGCTCCCGCCTGTCCTCCCAGCTACTCAGGATGCTGAGATCTGAGGATCGCGGTTCAAAGTCAGCCTGGACAGGAAAGTCTGTGAGACTCTGATCTCCCATGAACCACCAAAAAGCCAGAAGTGGGGCTGTGGCTCAAGTGATAAGAGCACCAGCTCCGAGTAAAAAAGCTCAGGGACAGCACCAAGGCCCTGAGATCAAGCCCCAGGACCAGCACAAAAAAAGACTTTTTTTACTTGGATTTCTTCTGGAACTGTCTTAGACATATTACAGAAGAGTTCTCCACTCAGAGATCAGGTCAAGAAGCAAGGCAAGAACTTTCAAGTTTCTCTGCTTAACTGTCCAGAGAAAAAGTGGATCAGGAGAGTGAGCAAACTCTCGGACTGGACAAACGTGGGTCCGCCCTTCAGCCTCTTATTAGCAGACCTGCGGCTTTGAACCATCACGTATCTGCCTGTCAGAGACTCCACCCTCTCCTGGTGAAATACAGGTGTGCTGACTGTCCACGGGCACCCTTTCGTCCTATGCAGCCAGATGTTGGAAAGGACAAGGGGGAGACCAAGCCAGCGCAGCAATCACACAGAAGGCATTTCACTCACAATGGAAGCGATTTGCAAGCTTACCCCACGTACTGCATTTGGGTTTTGTTTTCTTCTCTTTCTTCTCTGGTGGGGGTTCTACCTTCATTTCTTTCATTTTCATCGCCTTGACTTTACTTTTGGTCACAGTGAAGTCTTCGTCGGTGTCTTTGCTCTCACTGAAATCAGAATCCTCGCCCTCTTCTCCTGAAATGAAAGGCCACGTGGGCTGTCTTTGTTCTAAAGGGCGGGACTTCCGTTCCCTGGGCTCCTTCCCAGCCACCAACTCTGCCCACAGCTCTTTACCCCACAGTGTGAATGGAGGGTGTCTGGCTTTGAATCCTGGCTTTCCACTTCCATGCTGTTGGCCTCACAGTGCCTCGATTTCCCCATCTAGAAAATGGAGGTAACTACCAGGTGCTGGTGGCTCCTATCAGTCATCCTAACTACTCAAGAGGTTGAGATCTGAGGATCACAGTTTGAAGCCAGCCTGGGCAGGGAAGTCTGTGAGACTCTGAGACTCTCCCATGAAAAAAGCCGAAAGTAGTCGTGTGGCTCATGGGCTACAGGGCCAACCTTGAGCAAAAAGTTCCAAGTGAGAGCACAAGGTTCTGAGTTCAAGCTCCAGTACCAGCACAAACAAAAAGAAAAGAAAATGATTGTAACCATAAGGCCTACCTCACAAGGCTGCTACAGGCTAAATATCTATACACATATGCTAAGTATGGGATATACAGGTATGTATGTAACTAGCTAGCTAGCTAGATACATATACAGAGATACATATGTAGTGCTAGAATTTCCCTTCAGTGATCCTTACTTGGAATTTTACCATTTTTACTGAGACGTCAGAGAAGAATCATCAGGTGTCTTTCAAGAGGATGACCTGTGTGCTAACCCAATGTCACATGATCCTTAGTCACATGACCTGACGGAGGAGAGAGGAGCCATCTCCCAGCAGTGCACTGACAACCCCAGATCCGACTCCCAGGAGACACCTGCCCCGCCATGCTCTGGTCTGCATGGTACGGGCTGCTCCCCGACAGCTGTAGTCCTGGGGCAGAGCTCTGTGTAGATGCTGGGCTCTGGGAGGAAACCTTTGGGCCATGCCCAGCATTTAGACAAACTAAGGGGCTAAAATGGCCTCTGGATCGATGGAAAGGCAAAAACAGTGGAGTCACCTGGAGGCCGTCTATCAGCTCAGTGAGGCTGCCCGGAAGTAGCTGCAGGACGGAAGAGGCCGGCCAGCACTAGGTGCCAAGTTCTTCCTGTAGATGCCCCCCCCCCACCCCAGCAGGATGGAATTCTGGGGGGGCGTTAGTCCCGCAGCAGATCTGACTCACCAGCGGGGCCGTCTGAGCCGGAGGAGGCCTCGGGGCTGTCGCCGCTGCTGTCTTCCTCGAGAACCTTCCTCTGCTGAGCCGCAGCTGCACACGCCGCTTTTCTCTTCCCTCGGACGCCGGGTGCATGGCCATCACCTTCCCCCATGGTCCTGTCCAGGTCTTCACAGCGCGCCCAACAGCAAGAGAAAGCGCTTTGTAACAGCTAAGATTTCAAGAAGGCTCTATGGCTCTGCTGCTTCTCCCTTCCAGAGTCCCCCCTCCCTGCTCCTAACGTACCCCCCAGTCCAGCAGGGCCTTCACAGCCTACCCCGCACCCCGCCACCCCAGCCCCCTGGCAATAGTTTTAAGGATAAGTCCAGAACCCCAAGGGACAGTTTTTCCCCCCAAGAAATTTCAAGATGGAACTAGGAGGATGCTATCCTTTTTTGTTGTTGTTGTTTCTTTTTCTGTCGGTCATGGGCCTTGAACTCAGGGCCTCAGCGCTGTTTTGGTTTGTTTTTTTGCTTAAGGCTAATGCTCTACCACTTGAGCCACAGCGCCATTGCTGGTTTTCTGGTGGTTCATTGGAGAGCAGAGTCTCATGGACTTCCCTACTTGGACTGAGTGTGAACCCTGATCCTCAGATCTCAGCCTCCTGAGTAGCTAGGATGACAGGCAGAAGCCACCAGTGCCCAGATGCCATCCCTTATTTTAGTGGTCAGGTGACACAGACCAGAGAGTCAAGGGTCATAGTCTAGAGGTCCCTCCAGCAGGGAAAGAAGTAGGTGTGCAGTCAGACTGACAAGACTAAACATTGAAAGGGAGGGGGAGGCTGAAGGATAGGGAGGCTGGGCAGAGTGGAAGACTTTGGCTGGCTCTAGCTCTGTAATCAAAAATCTAAACAAAAGTGACTAGGACAGCACTGTGAACGAGAAGCTATTAGAAGATGAGAAACTTACCTGAAGCGTCAGAGGCTACGCGGCAACCAGAGCCGATGGGAGACTCACGCATCGTGTCTGCTTCACTGCCGCCATGTTTTCCAACACCTAAATATGAGGGATAAGGAAGAAAACTCAGACACACTCTAATTAAGCAGACTCAGGCTGCGTCCCCCAGAAAGGATTCTGCACCCCAACTAACAGAGATGGTACCTGGAAAGGTGAGATTTATTAGGACTTTGGGCCCGAAATCAAACCTGCTTGCAGTGCAGATGCAGGCTTGGAAGACTCAATGAGCTCACCTTTAACACAGAGACGGGAGATGAACTGCTGATCTCCCACGGATATAGCTTAACAATCTCTGAACTCCTGAAAACAGTCACTAAGTATGAACTGTTAAGTCTGTGAGGGCAAATGCACAGCTGCTCGGGACCAGAGAGCCAGATGGGTTGACAGGGCTGTGCAGGGCATCTGATCAGGCCAGGCTCCCAGGGCACATACTCCGCTTATTATGGGTGGTGAACAGAGATGGGTGTTGTATGACACCAAGATGGCGGAGTAAGGAATTCTACCCAAATGCACCGCTCAACTCGGCTCTCTCCGGAGTCCCAAACTGTGAGGGCCCTTCCAAACAAACAACCACAGACACAGCGACCAATGCACAGAAAGCAGAGTTACTTTGGCCTCTGGATGCCGGCACATCACCGTTGACTGTTGGAAGTTGCTTCGCTGACAATGCTAGAGCAGCTTCCAGGCCTCTCTGGAAGATCTTGTCATCCAAAGGCACCCTACAAAACACAAGCCCCGCACACGATGAGACTTCCCAGGGACCAGTGTCAGGGAACAGCAGGCTATTGAGATGATAAAGATGACAGAGCGTGACATAAGTCAGGCAATGATCGCCTTTCTTTGTGGACCCTGTCCCCCCTTCCCTGGCTCTCTCTCGGTTTTTCCCTCCCGCCCCCACCCACAAGTTGTAGAGGTCATTCTCCACCTCGTGTCCAGTGAGGACCACGGCTACATTTGTTCATCCTTTGTCCCTCCATTTCTGTGTCCCCCCAAGGACAGATAAATGAACAAACAAGACAAAAAGGAAACAAAAACAGCTACAAAGGAAAAAAACTTTGCTTCCATTCCCTGGAGTTCATCTGGATAAACATATGATCAGAGGCACACGGGCATGGTGCCTTTGTGTTCCCCTCTTAAGAGTGTTCTCCGTGGGAATACCTAGAGTCCTATATCACTTATCACGTCCTGGTATACACACGCACGTGCACGCACACACACACACACACATTTTTTGGTCAGTAGTGGGGCTTGAACTCTGGGCCTGGGCGCTGTCCCTCAGCTCTTCAGTTCAAGGCTAGTGCTCTACCACTTGAGCCACAGCGCCACTTCTGGCTTTTTCTGTTTCTGTGATGCTCAGGAATTGAACCCAGGGCCTTATGCATGCGAGGCAGGCATTGTACCACTGAGCCACCTTCCCAGCCCCATGTCCTGGTGTATTTTACATCTATCTCCTGCACAGGAGAAAGAACATGGCCCCATTTGTGTCTCTGAGCCTGGCTAACCTCACTTAGCATGATTTGTTCTGGGTCTCTCCACTTCCCTACAAATGACATCTTATTACTCTAATGGTCCATTGTGGTTTCTGGATCCACGCCTCTGTGGTGGGGTGTCTGGGCTGTTTCCGGGACCTGGCCCTGGTGAATACACAGCAGAGAACATGGGTGTGTCTTCTGCTCACTCTTCAGAGCTGCCTACCACACGTGTTTAAACAGCGGTCAGCACTGTTAACGGATGCTTGCTGATGTAACACACATGATCCTCAGAACAAAAGCCCATCTGAGGGCACCGCCTGCTCCCCACAAGCCATCTCTTTCCCATCAGCACCTGCTCCAGCTAAGACAGCCCGGGTTCAAACCCAGCTTCTTCCACCAACATGGCTTTCTTCATCTCCCTGACACACGCTAGCAGGCAGGGCAGCTCCTACATTCATTTTCCATCTCTACCTTCCAGTCTAGGTTTTCAAATTTAGGGCCGAGGGCTGAGGCTCATACCTGTAATCTCAGCTATTCTGGAGGTGAATAGAAGATAGTGGCTCAAAGCTAGCTTGGTCAAAATATTAGTGAGACCATCATCTCAACAAAAAGCCAGGTGCATCGGTGCACGGCTGTGACCCAGGCTACACTAGAGTCCAAAGACAGGAAGACAGCAGCCTGAGACTGTCTTAGGCTAAAACAAATTTTAAACATCATTTTATTTTTGGGAACTAATACTGGGACTCGAACTCAGGGCCTGGGCACTGTTTCTGAGCCACAGTTCTACTTCCAGCTTTTTCATGGCTCACTGGAGAGAAAAGTCTCACAGACATTCCTGCCCAGGCTGGCTTTGAACCTCAACCTCCAGATCTCACTCTGCTGAGTGGCCAGGATTACAGGCATGAGCCACTGGTGCCAGACTGCAAGTGGAATTTTTATCCCAGCAGTTTCGTAAAGTCTGAGACTGCAAAGGCAGGAGCAATAAGTCTTTATTTAAATGGAGATTTGCTCTTAAGTTTGTGGATGTCTTTTCTGGGTCAGTTTTACATTGTATCCCTGTTCTTCACCCTGTTCTTCTAGATGAGAGCAGGACTCTGTTCACGTTCTAAGGTCAACCAGCAGCTTGTAAGAGTGTCCTCAGAGAACACATCAATAGCCATTTGTTTGCGCATCTTACCTCTCACCTTTTCTTAGGGGTTTTCTCTTGCAGTGGGATGCTTTCTTTCTGGAGATTCTTCAACTTAGTTTTCGGGCTCTCTTGTGTGGGCTCCTTTAATCTTGCTTGGGATTTCTTGTTTAATGGTACAGAAGTCGGCATAAAATCATCTATTGATGTGCAAGTTAAAAGCAAGAGAAAGAGAATGACTTCTTTGGCAGCTGCAATTTATTAGTGTGTTTTGAGTTTCACAGGTTAGCAAGTTGTGTCAATTCTGGTTTAACCGCCATTATTGGCATGGTTTGTCTTTGTTTTCACTCATCCATTTCAGCTCCTCTTTGCTGATCTTTACTTTTAAAATACCAATGCATCAAAGACGAGCTCCCTAAAAACTACAAACACAGCCAGGTGCCAGTAGGTAGCTCACACCTGTAATCCTAGCTACTCAAGGGACTGGCGTCTGAGAGTGGAAGCAGAGCCAGCCTGGGCAGAAAAGCCCGTGAGACTCCATCTCCAACTAACCAGCAAAAGGAGAAGTAAAAAACCTGTTTCTGGACTAAGGGGAATATCTCAGTGGCAGATTATTTGCCTAGCTATGTGTGAGGCCCTGGACTGAATTCAGATACAGGGAAGAATAATCCTAATATGATGCTTCTCAGAGTGTGTGTGTGTGTGTGTGTGTGTGTGTGTGTGTGTGTGTGTGTGTGTGTGTGTGTACACGCTGGGCCTGGGGCTTGAACTCAGTGCCTGGACACTGTTTCTGGGCTTTTTGTGCTCATGGCTGGCACTCTACCATTTGAGCTACAACTCAACTTCCAGGTTTTGTGTGTGTTAACAGGAGACAAAAAGTCTCATGGGCTTTCCTGCCAAAGCTGGCTTCAAACCTTGATCCTCAGATCTCAGCCTCCTGAGTAGCTAGGATGGTGGGTGTTAGCCACCAGTGCCCAGCTGATTCTAAGACTTTTTGATCCAAGTTCTTTTAATGGCCAAGACAAGTAACAAATAGTATAACATAGCTTAGATCTAACTGTCTTCAAGGTCTAATTTTTCACAGGTCTACAAGGAGTTAGGGAATTTGTTTGATACCTGAACTTTTATCTGTCAGATAAATTCTGAGGAAATAGATTTCCAAATTCCAAAATTTCCAAATCCTTTAGGCGGAAAAAAAGCTTTTGCCTAGCAAGCATGGGGCCCTGAGTTCAAATCTCAGTACCATTGCCACAAAAACAAATCTCTACTTACCATCACTGTCAGAGTCCTCCATCTGTGAGTAATTGACAGGTTTCTTATTTCTATGGCCAAGAGAGAGATTTTTCATTAAACAGAAATGTCAATTTCTTATAGTCATCATGAATAAAGCAAAACACATTTGGAGTCTCCTGAAAGTATTTAAGTCAAAAAGATGACCTGAATTTACAGCAGGGACTTGGCAGTAACTAGAAAACTAAATTATACTTTTTCCAATACAGAAAACTATGAATCCAGGTAACTCTCAAAGGAAAGAAAAGCTCGCTAATTAATAAGTTACAATTTATAGACTTGTAGCTATTGGCTATTTTTTGTTTTTTTTGTCCGTCATGGGGCCTGAACTCTGGGCCTGGGCGCTGTCCCTCAGCTCTTCAGCTCAAGGTGAGTGCTCTACCACTTGAACCACAGCACTACTTCCAGTTTTCTGGTGGTTCATTGGAGATAGGAGTTTCACAGATGTTCCTGCCCGGGCTGGCTTCAAACTGAGATCCTCAGATCTCAGCCTCCTGAGTAGCTAGAATAATAGGTGTGAGCAACCAGTGCCTGGCAACTGCAAACAGTTTTATTTCTAACAGAATGGAGAGTAAGATGGTAAATGACTTTTTTCCCACCCCTGAAAGTCTTGCAGGCACCTCAAAGGTCAACCCCAGACAGGGTTTTCACTAGAACAGGAGTAAATGCAAGAAGGAGAGGTAGAGGAGGGGGAGCTAGGATGGGGGGGGGAATTCTGAGCTCCTGGCTGCTCTCGCTGGGGACCCCCACAACCACCACCACTGCATCTAACCTCACCCCCTACCTAACCCCAACCTCTACCACACCCATCACCCCCCATCCTCCACCTTGGCCACCTCACCCTTCACCTCCCCTTACCCCCCACTCCCCTCTTCTACCCCCACCCCTCACCTCTGTCATCCCCCACCTCACCCCCTCCCCTCCCCTTACCCCAGCTCCCCTCCTCCACCCCCTCACCCCTGTCATCCCCCACTTCCCCTCCCCTTACTCCACCCCCTTACTCCTGTTATCCCCCACATGGCCCCCTCACCCTTCACCTCCCCTTACCCCGCTCCCCTCCTCTACCCTCCCCCCTCCTCTACCCTCCCCCCTCCTCTACCCTCCCCCTTCCCCTCCCCCAGCCCCACCCCTCACCCATCATCCCTTCCCCTCCCCTCCCCTTACCACCCTCACCCCTCCCCTCACCCCCACTCCCCTCCCCCAGCCCCACCCCTCACCTGTTATCCCCTCCCCTCCCCTTTCTCCCTCCCCTCCCCCCTCCCCCCACTCCCCCCTTCCCCCTCCCCTCCCCCCACTCCCCCCTCTCCTCCCCCTCCCCTCCCCAGCCCTCCCCTCCCCCCACTGCCCCCTCCCTTCCCCCAGCCCACTCCTCCCCCCCCTCCCCCCTCCCACCCCTCCCCCCACTCCCCCCTCCCCTCCCCCAGCCCTCCCCTCCCCCCTTCCCCCTCCCTTCCCCAGCCCTCCCCTCCCCCACTCCCCCCTCCCCAGCCCTCCCCTCCCCCCACTCCCCCCTCCCTTCCCCCAGCCCACCCCTCTCCCGTCATCCCCTTCCCCCCTCCCCTCCCCCAGCCCTCCCCCTCCCCCCACTCCCCACTCCCCTCCCCCAGCCCTCCCCCTCCCCCCCTCCCCCGGCCCCCGCCCCGCGGCGCTGCACCCCCGCCCCCGTCCCGCGTCGGGGTCGCCCACACGCCGCCCCGCACGGCCGCCGCCCACCCCGGCGGGACGTCGCGAGGCCTCACCGCACGGGCCGCACCATGGTGCCCGCGGACACGCGCCGCCGCCGCCGCCGCCGCCTCCCGGGCCCTGCAGCCCGCGGGCGGCCGTTTCGGCTCCCGCCAAAAGCGGACGCCGCTGTCCCCGCCCCCGGGGCCACGCGTCGTCCAATCAGCACCAGCCCGCGCCGGGCGCATGCGCCCTGAGAACGAGTCGGCGCAGGCTCTCCCCGCCCACCCCCGCCTTCGTCCCGCCCTTCCACATCCGGTCAGCCGGAACCCGGCAGCCGCGGGGCCGCCGCGCTTCCGCCGCCGCGGGGTCGGCGCTGACGGAGGGGCTCAGTGTGAAGCCAGCCCCGGAGGCACCGCTGGAGCCGCGCGGCCGGGGCGGAGCCTGAGGCGTGCGGGGCCCGACGGGAGCCGCGGGGCCGGGGCGGAGCTGCCCGGCCCGGACGCACCCCCGTCCCCCCCGGACGCACCCCCCCCCCCGGACGCACCCCCCCCCCGGCCCGGACGCACCCCCCCCCCCCGGCCCGGACGCACCCCCCCCCCCCGGCCCGGACGCACCCCCCCCCCGGCCCGGACGCACCCCCCCCCCGGCCCGGACGCACCCCCCCCCGACGCACCCCCCTCGCCCGGACGCACCCCCCCCCCGGCCCGGACGCACCCCCCCCCCCCCCCCCCGCCCCGGACGCACCCCACCACCCGTGGGCCTCGCCTGTCATCCCAGCTGCTCAGGAGGCCGACTGAGATCTGAGAATCAAGGTTTGGGGTCAGCTCGGGAGGTGAGACTGAGATCTTCCCATTCACTGATGATGATGGTGATGATGATGATGGTGATGATGATGATGGTAATGATGGTGATGATGACGATGATGGTGGTGATGACGGTGATGATGACGATGATGGTGATGATGATGATGATGATGGTGATGGTGGTGATGATGATGATGGTGATGGTGATGATGATGATGATGATGATGATGATGATGATGGTGATGGTGATGGTGATGGTGATGGTGATGATGATGATGATGATGATGATGATGGTGATGATGATGATGGTGATGGTGATGATGGTGATGATGACGATGATGGTGGTGATGACGGTGATGATGACGATGATGGTGATGATGATGATGATGATGGTGATGATGGTGATGATGATGATGATGATGATGATGATGATGGTGATGATGGTGATGATGGTGATGATGATGATGATGGTGATGATGGTGATGATGGTGGTGGTGATGATGATGATGATGGTGATGATGGTGGTGATGATGGTGATGGTGATGATGGTGATGATGATGATGATGATGGTGATGATGATGGTGATGATGATGGTGATGATGGTGGTGATGGTGATGATGGTGGTGATGGTGATGATGGTGATGATGATGATGGTGATGATGATGGTGATGGTGATGGTGGTGATGATGGTGATGGTGATGATGGTGATGATGATGATGGTGATGATGGTGATGACGATGATGGTGATGATGATGGTGATGATGGTGGTGGTGATGATGGTGGTGGTGGTGGTGATGATGATGATGGTGCTGGGAAGGTGGCTCCAGGGTACAGTGCTCGCCTCGCATGCATGAAGCCCTGGGTTTGATTCTTCAGCACCACAGACACAGGAAAAGCCGGAAGTGGCGCTGTGGCTCAAGGGGTAGAGCGCCCACCTTGAGCTGAAGAGCTGAGGGACAGCGCCCAGGCCCAGAGTTCAAGACCCACGACCGACAATAATAATAATTGTAATAGTTTTTTTAAATGCCCAATGTTCTGTGCCAGTGACTCCCGCCTGTCATCCCAGCTACTCAGGAGACTGAGATTTAAGGAACGTGGTTCAAAGCCAGCCCTGGCAGGAAAGTCTGTGAGACTCTGATCTCCAATGAACAAACGGATGGAAGTGCTGTGGCTCAAGTGGTAGAGCACCAGCCTTGAGCTAAAAAGCTGAGGGAGAGCACCCAGGCCTTGAGTTCATCACACACACACACACATATATATGTGTGTGTGTATGTCTGAATGTATGTATGTATTCACACATACATACGTCTGTTTTGTCTTGTGGTGGGCATGCCTTCTGTTTTTCTGTATATCTCCTTCCCACCCAGAGATCTTTTTAAGCCTCTTTCCCCTCCTCATCTGCTTTCACAACCACCACCACCTCTTAAGATCTTAACTCGGTCCCTGGTCTTCCCAATCATTCACTTTATTCTCACCAGGTGCTTCGTGAGCTTGGTTCCTGCTCTATTGTTCATCTCTTCCTACTAATCCTCTTGGCTGGTCTCTGTCTCTTCCCTAATGCTGAACACAGTGCCTAAGAACACAAAGTACTTTAGGAGCATGCTTGTTTCTTTAAATGAAGTTTAAGAGAAATAATGTTTCATTTTTTAAAAAAAGAAAAAGGAAAACCCACTGCATTTTAAACATGATGACAAAACCACTAGGGTTCAACTGCAGGAAAAACTCAAATAAATAGCTGGCCACCAGTGGCTTACGCCTGTCATCCCAGCTACTCAGGAGGCCGAGATCTGAGGATCACAGTTCAAAGCCAGCCCTGTCAGAAAAGTCTGTGAGACTCAGCTCCAATTAACCACCAGAAAACCAGAAGTGGTGCTGTGGCTCAAGTAGTAGAGCACAACTTTAAGCTGAAGAGCTGAGGGACAATGCCTAGGCCCAGAGTTCAAGCCCCACCACGGACCAAAATATTTTTTAAAATAAAAAAAAAACTAGAATAAGTTTGAAGTCACAAATAGAATCTCAGGGACTGGGAAGATGGCTCAGTGGTAGAGTGCTTGCCTTGCATGCATGAGGCACTGGGTTCGATTCCTCAGCACCACATAAGCAGAAAAAGCCAGAAGTGGGGCTGTGGCTCAAGTGGTAGAGCACTAGCCTGAGCTGAAGAGCTGAGGGACAGCTCCCAGGCCCAGAGTTCAGACCCATGATCCACAAAAAAAAAAAAAAAAGAATCTCAAAGTGGTGGAATTTCTTTTAGAATGATACAGCAATACTAAAGCATTATGTGGGGGTTTTGGGGTATTTTTGCCAATCCTGGGGCTTAAACTCTGGGCCTGAGCACTGTCCCTGAGCTCCTTTTGCTTAAGACTAGTGCTCTAACACTTGAGCCACAGTACCACTTCCAGCTTTTTCTGTGATTAATTGGAGATAAGAGTCTCACATGGGCTGGGAAGATAGCTCAGTGGTAGAGCGCTTGCCTTGCATGCATGAGGCCCTAGGTTCGATTCCTCAGCACCACATAAGCAGAAAAAGCCGGAAGTGGCGCTGTGACTCAAGTGGTAGAGCGCTGGCCTTGAGCTGAAGAGCTGAGGGACAGCGCCCAGGCCCAGAGTTCAAGCCCCACGACTGACCCAAAAAAAAAAAAAAGTTTCACAGACTTTCCCTGCCTGAGCTGGCTTTGAACCATGATCCTCAGCTCTCAGCCTCCTGAGTAGCTAGGATGACAGGCCGGAGCTACTGGCTATAGGTGGTGGTGGTTGTGTTGTAGATTTGATCTAACTGTTTTGTGCTTGTGTTTGTTGTTCTCAGAGCTACAGAAACCCCGTCCAATATGAAGAAAACCCGAGAACGATTCTGCAACAAAGAAAGGGAATTCGTGTATAAATTCAAAGTGGGACGGGAGTGTTTGGAACTGAGAGTGCCTCTCACATTTCCCGTTCAGGAGAATACCAGTCACCTGCACGGACGCCTGATGCTACTGCACGCTCTTCCTTGCTTCATCGAGCGCGGTGAGGACTGCTTTGTGTTTACCGGCTCCCTGCTTTCTTGCAGTAACAGCTCCCTTGTAGTCCAGCGCTGGTGGCTCACACCTGTAATCCCAGCTATCCAGGAGGCTGAGATCTGAGGATTGACATTCAAAGCCTGCCCCAGACAGCAAAGTCCGTGAGACTCTTTTATCTTCAATTTACCTGCCAAAAAGCCAGAAGCGCAACTGTGGCTCAAGTGACAGCCTGGAGTGAAAAAGATAAGGAACAATACCCAGGCTTGAATTCCAGCCCCAGTTCTGGTGTACACAAACAAGTTTGTATGTTAGAGAGATCAATGTCACAGTGGAAACATAAAATAGGAGTTGTTTTAACTGCTACAGGAAAATCAGAGCAAATCCTCCTCGGTCCTTTTTGGATTGAATGATTTTCCTGTAACCCTTGTAGTCATTTATAAACTAAATAACTTTAGTATCAAAATTAGATTATATAATGAAAACTGCTTTTCAAAGATTAGGGGAAGGCGGGCGCTGGTGGCACACGCCCCTAATCCTAGCTACTCAGGAGGCTGAGATCTGAGGATCACAGTTCAAAGCCAGCTTGGGTAGGAAAGTCCGGGAGACTCTTATCTCCCATGAACCACCAAAAAACTAGAAGTAGTGCTGTGATTCAAAGTAGTAGAGTACTAGCCTTGAGCAAAACAGCTCAGGGATAGCACCCAGGCCCTGAGTTCAAGACCTGACCAAAAAAAAAAGACTAGGGGAGAGCATTTCACCTCTGAATTGAGTTGTATGATTTCTAAGACTTCCTGGCTCTCACTAATTATGGGATGGTAGAGTTAAATCACCAAGCTGCTTGTTCTTGCAGTAATCTGATCCAAAGCGTGGTCACACAGAAGGACTAGTTACCTCTGAGAATCTTTGCCTGCCTAAATTAATCCCCAGTGTGATCCTTTTGTGCTCATGGCTAGCACTCTACCATTTTTTTTTTTGGGGTCCGGCCATGGGGCCTGAACTCTGGGTCTGAGCGCTGTCCCTCAGCTCTTCAGCTCAAGGCTAGCGCTCTTCCACTTGAGCCACAGCGCCACTTCCAGCTTTTTTTTTCTTTTTGCTTATGTGGTGCTGAGGATTCGAACCCAGGGCCTCAGGCATGCAAGGCAAGCGCTCTACCACTGAGCCAACTTCCCAGCCCCGCTCTACCATTTTGAGGCACAGCTCCACTCCAGGATTTCTGGTGCTTCATTGGACATAAGAATCTCATGGATTTTTTTTTTTTTTTTGCCAGTCCTGGGACTTGAACTCAGGGCCTGGGCACTGTCCCTGAGCTTCTTTTGCTCAAGGCAAGCTCTACCACTTGAGCCACAGAGCCACTTCCGGCTTTTTCTGTGTATGTGGTACTGAGGAATCGAACCCAGGGCTTCATGTACGCTAGGCAAACAGTCTACCACTGAGCCACCTTCCCAGCCCCCTCATGGGCTTTCCTTCCCAAGCTGGCTTCGAACCACGATCCTTAGCTCTCAGCCCCCTGAGTAGCTAGGATGACAAGGCATGAACTACTTTCACAAGTCTTAACATTTTAACTTTGCTCTGAGCAATAAACAGGGTCAAAGAAAAACTAATCTCTTAAGCGAAGTGCACTTTCATTGAAGATTCTGTTGAGTGTTTGCTTAAGAAAGAAAATGCCCCATTGTGACCCTTAGCAGGTAAGCATTCTCCTGTTTGCCTGAGTTTGCTAATGGTGGCGATTGTCCCTTGCACAGATCTGGAAGCAGCTCTGAGGCAGTTCATAGAGGAAGAATCGCTCCAGGACTACGACACGGAGGCTGAAGCCTCCCTGGAGGCCGTGAAGTCAGGGGAGGTCGATCTCCACCAGCTGGCGAACACCTGGGCCAAAGCTTATGCCGAGGTAAGAAAACAGGGCAGCCGGGCGCCAGTGGCTCAGGCCTGTCATCCTAGCTACTAAGAAGGCTAAGATCTGAGGATCATGGTTCAAAGCCAACCTGGACAGGAAAGTCCATGAGACTCTGATCTCCAATAAACCACCAGAAAACTGGAAGTGGCGCTGTGGCTCAAGAGGTAGAACACTCACCTTGAGCTGAAGAGCTGAGGGACAGCATCTAGGCCCAGAGTTCAAGCCCCACCACCGACAAAAAAAAAAAAATTTTTTTTACTTGTCTTGGAGCTTGAACTCAGGGTCAGAGTGCTTCATTTTGTCTTATAGTCAGACCTGGGGCTTGAACTCGGCCTGAGTGCTGTCCCTGAGCTTTTCTGCTCCAGATTAGTGCTCTGCTACTTAGAGCCACAGTGCCACTTCTAGTTTTCTGATGGTTCATTGGAGATCAGAGCCTCATGGGCTTTCCTGCCTGTGCATCAAACCACGATCCTCAGATCACAGGCTTCTAAGTAACTAAGGTTACAGGTGTGAGCCACCAGCTCCCAGCTCTGAGCTTCTTTTTGCTCAAGTCTAGCATTCTCCCACTTGAGCCACAGCTCCACTTGTGACTTTTTTGGTTGTTTGTAATGGACATAAGTCTCACAGACTTCCCTGCCCGAGCTGACTTTCATCTATGATCCTCAGATCTCAGCCTCCTAGTAGCTGGGATTACAAGCATAAGCCGCTGGTGCTGGGCTAATCTATAATCTAATTATATCACTCATACTTAGAGAGTATTTCATAGTGAATAGTTGTTTGTTCTTTATTTGAAATTCTAACTGACTTTTATATAACAACCTTATTCCAATAGCAATAGTTACTTTTAAGCTTTGATTCTTCTTTTTTGTGTGTGTGTGTACCAGTATTGGGGCTCAGGGCTTTGTGCTCTTGATTGTTTGTTTTCCTATCAAGGCTGGTGCTCTACCACTTGAGCCACAGCTCCACTTCCAGCTTTAGTTAGTTTCGATGTCTTCATTTACATTCTTTTTGTTACATGGTTTTATAATCTCTTCATTTTCCATTTAAATAGTATACTCCATAAGCTGTAAGTGCTACACACATTGTAACTTTATTGAGGAAGAATTCCACCAACTAGACTATGACAGAATGCCAAGATACCACTGAGAATAAATGCAAAGAAAAGACATGTTGATTTCCCTGGAGGTTATCAAGCGATCAGGTCTGCAGATTGGCAGAAGTCACTTTGTTTCCATCCCTTTAAGATGTGCAGAAGTGTAGAAGGAGGAAGAGTAACTGTAATTCACTCCAGGAAACTCATTATGTAGAGGAAAAGCAGAAAGCACTTGCTTATGGGAGCCCAGGCTCCAAGGATTGTTGTTTTGGAACGTGCGTTCTTTCATAGAAATGGGATGGTGGCATACTTAGCTTTTGGGAGTCTGAGGCTTAAGCCAAGGTCTAACTGTATATCCCAGGCTGGCCTCCAAATTCCATCACAGCCAACTGAGCACTGGGATTACAACACTGCGCTACGACACCCAGTTACATATTATTATTGTTATTGTTGATATTATTATTATTGTGGATCCTTCTTTCCCTTGGTCTCTGGTAGTGCTTCGTGCGTGCCCACAGGTAACTGACAGTGACCGCTTAGTTCATCTCTCCCCATAGTCTCTTCCTACTCAGTCAGTCCTGGCTACCATAAACACGGGGGTCTTTCTGTCCTCGTGAGATTATACAGAAGCAGCCTCACGCATGCCCTCCTAGCCCTGTCTTAAATGACAGTGGTCCGCCATGTTCACAAATGAGTGCTGTGCCTCCCTTAGACCACCCTGGAACACGCCCGGCCGGAAGAGGCCAGCTGGGATGAAGACTTCGCAGATGTGTACCACGGCCTCATCCACTCGCCCGCCTCGGAGACGCTCCTGAACCTGGAGCATAACTACTTCGTTAGCATCTCAGAGCTGATTGGGGAACGAGACGTGGAACTGAAAAAATTACGAGAGAGGTACTTCACCTTCCTGCCTTCCCGTAGTTACACTCGCGTGACCGTACTTACGTGGATGGAACATTGTCTCACCTCTTCAGATAGGAACAGAACGTGATTTGGTGTATTCGTTAAAGGATGATATAGAGAACTCCTTTACCTGTATATGTAAGTGTGCAGTTTTAACTGGGAGAAGTCCCTTCCAACTCTGTTCCCGAAATAGAGTGCACCAGCCTTGGTATAGTTGAGTTTTGTTTTTGTTCTTTTGCTAGTCCTAGGGCTTGAACCCTGAGCCTGAGCACTGTCCCTGAGCTTCTTTGGCTCAAGGCTAGCGCTCTACCACTTGAGCCACCGTGCCACTTCCGGCTTTTTCTGTGTATGTGGTACTGAGGAATCGAACCCAGGGCGTCATTGCATGCTGGGCGAGCACTCTACCACTGAGCCACCTGCCCAGCCCTAGTTGATTTATTTCTAACAAAGAACTAGGCGTGAGCCACCGGCATCTGGCTTAAAAACAATTTTCAGGATGAAGAGTTGTTTATTATACCTGACACACTGACACAACTCCTCTGAAATAGCATAAAATTTCCTTTGACCTAAACCGTACAGTCTAAAATACACGGTCTCAGATTTGGGACACTTGAAATAAGTGGTAATGATAAGCCGAGCATTAGTGGCCTATAATCCTAGCTACTCAGGGGGCTGAGATCTGAGGATCACGGTTCAAAGCCAGCCCCAGCAGGAAAGTCCATGAAACTCTTATCTTCAATGAACCACCAGAAAACCAGAAGTAGTACTATGGCCCAAGTGGTAGAGCGCTAGCCTTGAGCTGAAGAGCTGAGGGACAGCACCCAGGCCCAGAGTTCAAGCCCCATGACCAACAGAAAGAAAGAAAGAAAGAAGTGGTCATGAAATTTTAATTATTGTGCTCTTCTTTGTCTTTTTTTTTTTTCCTTTGGAAGAAATTTGCTAGCTATTTCTTTTTTTTAAAACCTTGAAAAATAGCATTTGCACTTTTGTTGGTGGTGGTGGTAGCAGTCATGGGGCTTGAACTCAGGGCCTAGCCATTGTCCTTGAACTCTTTCACATAAGGCTAGCATTCCATCACTGAGCCACAGCTCTATTTCCGGTTTTCTAGCAGTTCATTGGAGATCAGAGTCTCACAGACTTTCCTGCCCAAGCTGGCTTTGAACCATGATCCTCAGATCTCAGCCTCCTGAGTAGCTGGGATGACAGGCGGGAGCCACTGGGGCCCAGGGCAATGGCTTTTTTTTTTTTTTTTATCCACGAGGGAGAACCCTTATAATGTAAAAGATTGATACCACAGTTATATTTATAGAGGCCCTGCATTTCTTCCTGTTAAGTCAATTTCACCTTAACTTCACCTGAGCTGGGAAAACTTATAACAAGTTCATTGGCTGCTCCAGGTCATTACCACCAGATTTTTGTAGAAATGAACATCTGGGCTGAGCAGGGCTCTGGAAAAGCCCTTACCTGGCATTGATGTGGCCCTGAGTTCAGAGGGATAGAGGAAGAAAGATGGGGTGAGAAAGGAGAGGGAAAGAAACCAAGAAATGTCCATGTGACTAACTTGCGTAAGTATCTTTAACATCACATAGGTAAGTCTAATCAGTCACGATAAAGAAATATAAGTGCACTTTTTGTTTTGCTGGTCTTGAGGCTTGAACTCAGAGCTTGGGCAATGTCCCTGAAAATTTTTTGCTCAAGGCTAGCACTCTTACCACTTGAGCAGACTGGTTTTGAACCATGATCCTCAGACCTCAGCCTCCTGAGTAGCTAGGATGACAGGTGTGAGCCACCAGCGCCTGGCGAAATTCACTTTTAAGAGAAGTTTTACTTAAGTAGATTGCTGGTAAAACTCTCAGCTTATGTATTTGCTCTTAGTTTATCCAAAATGTATTTTTTTGGGGGGGTCCGGTTGTGGGGCCTGAACTCTGGGCCTGGGCGCTGTCCCTCAGCGCTTCAGCTCAAGGCTAGCGCTCTACCCACTTGAGCCACAGCACCACTTCCGGCTTTTTTCTTTTTGCTTATGTGGTGCTGAGGAATCGAACCTCGTGCATGCAAGGCAAGCGCTCTACCACTGAGCCACCTTCCCAGCCCCCAAAATGTCTTTTTTTTAGAGCACACTTCTTTTGCCTACATTTATTCTCGAAGGTAATTGAACGTTTGCAATGAGGATACTTACTCAAAGGTGCATCCAGAAAAGGCAGCACACCGCGCATGCACCACTCGCTGGGTTCCTGCTGGTAGCCACGTCCTCCTTAAACCATCACCCAGTCAGGAGCCAGCGCTTCCCGCATGGCCACGCCCCCTTCCTGCTCCTGTGGTCACTGCGGATGCTGCCCCAGAGAGGTCTGCACCTCTAACACCGCTGATTAGTTCTTCCTGTAGGGAAAATCCTTCCTAACCTCTGCACAGTATTTCTTTGGCTAAATAAAGAAGGCATGCCTGTCCTCCACCTTCCTCAGACTGTACTTCACATTCCCTGTTAAAGATAGTCTAGTGGCTTCACAATTTGACTCTTAGAACCGAATTGCCAGCCTCTGGGGGTAATAAACTTTCAAGGCTGGAGATCACTTCAGCTTATATTCTAATGCGTAGAAAATCTGTTTTAAGGGTAGGCCCCGGTGGCTCACGCCTGTCATCCTAGCTACTCAGGAGGCTGAGGTCTGAGGATCGCGGTTCAAAGCCAGCCTAGGCAGGAAAGTCCTTGAGACTCTCGTCTCCAGTTAACCACTAGAAAACCGCAAGTGGCGCTGTCGCTCAAGTGGTAGAGTGCTTGCCTTGAGCTGAAGAGCTGAGGGACAGTCCCCAGGCCCACAACCAAAAACAGAAGTCTGTGTAAGGACTAGAGGTGTGAATCAAGTGGTAGAGTGCCGTGCCAGCAGTAAGCAAGAAAGCCAAGTGAGAATGTATAGCTCTGAGTTCAAGTCTTGGTACCAGCGCACGAGCATACACAACACACACAAATCTATTTAACTGTTTTTTTTTTTTTTTGCCAGTCATGAGGCCTGAACTCTGGGCTTGGGCGCTGTCCCTCAGCTCTTCAGCTCAAGGCTAGCGCTCTACCACTGGAGCCACAGCGCCACTTCTGGCTTTTTCTGCTTATGTGGTGCTGAGGAATCGAACCCAGGGCCTCATGCTTGCAAGGCAAGCACTCTACCACTGAGCTACCTTCCCAGCCCCACACAAATCTATTTAAATTAGAATTGCCCAATCTTTTCTTTGAACAAATTCACGGGAGGAAGGGGGTCAAGACCTTCACACATCGCCATGGTAACTGAAAGGTCCTTTCGATTTGGACCATTTTCATTGACGCTTGAGTTATCTGTTGGAATTGATAGAACAGGCCGCTAACCATCACTAGTGCACACCTCCCTTACCAAGAATTCAGAGTGATTCCCAGAAATCACAGCACCCACTTCTGGCCAGGGCTATCTTCCCTTTGCAGACTGTCCCGTACAAGGAAGTCTGAGGCAGTCTCTGATTGGATATGATTGGCTCATCCGAGGTGGTCTCTGATTGGCCCGTCTGAGGCAAGACCCTGATTGGCTCATCGGGGGCCATTTCTGATTGGTTAATTGATGTTTCAGACAAGGTGTGGAGATGGAGAGAGTGATGCAGGAACTGGGAAAATCTCTCACAGATCAAGATGTCAATTCGCTGGCTGCTCAGCATTTCGAGTGCCAGCAGGTAAGTGACAGCAGCAACTTCAACACACGCATTTACTTTTTTTTTTTTTTTGCTCATATCACACACATATATGTATATAAAATTCACCGTTGGCACGTTGGCACTTTTAGGACTTAGAGAATAAGTGGTCCAATGAATTGAAACAGTCAACAGCCATCCAAAAGCAAGAGTATCAGGAGTGGGTGATAAAGCTTCACCAAGACCTGAAGAACCCCAACAACAGCTCCCTCAGGTACTGACCCTGCCTGCCTTCCTGCCTCCCTCCCTCCCTCCCTCCCTCCCTGCCTCCCTCCCTCCCTCCCTCCCTCCCTCCCTCCCTCCCTCTCTCCCTCCCTCCCTCCCTCCTTCCCTCCCTGCCTGCCTGCCTGCCTTCCTTCCTTCCTTCCTCCTTCCCTGCCTCCCTCCCTCCTTCTTTTCCTTCCTACCAATCTTTTCTCCCTCCCTCCCTTTCTTTTTTTTTTTTTTTTTGTCGGTCGTGGGACTTGAACTCTGGGCCTGGGCGCTGTCCCTCAGCTCCTCAGCTCAAGGCGAGCACTCTACCACTTGAGCTACAGTGCCACTTCCGGTTTTCTGGTGGTTTATTGGAGATAGGAGTCTCACGGTCTCTCCTGCCCGGGCTGGCTTTGAACCGCGATCCTCAGATCTCAGCCTCCTGAGTAGCTAGGATTACAGGCGTGAGCCACCAGCGCCCGGCTCCCTCCCTTTCTTTATCCCTGCCTTTCTCCAACTCTTTCTACCCTCCCTCTGTCCCTCCCCCCCTCCTTTCCCTCCCTCCTCCCTCCCTTTAATGCAGACCCATCATCATCCTGCCCACTGCAAAACTGCTCTCATCTTTTTTATTTGTTTAAGTTGCCATGCAAATCCAAGCTGATTGAATGCTTCTTTTAGTGCTTCTGTGACCAGGCTATGTGTGAACCACTTGAGGGCCAGGGAATTGGTGACTGCTTGGTTTAAAACAGAATTAGAACTTGAGCTTCAGGCCTGGGACGGTGGCTTAGTGGCAGAGCGCTCGCCCAGCATGCATGAAGCCCTGGGTTCGATTCCTCAGTACCACATATGCAGAAAAAGCTGGAAGTAGCCCTTTAGCTCAAGTGATAGAGTGCTAGCCTTGAACAAAAGAAGCTCAGAGACAGCGCCCAGGCCCTGAGTTCAACCCCCAGGACTGGCAAAAAAAAAAAAGCCAGAAATGGAACCGTGGCTCAAATGTCAAGCCTGCCTTGAGCAAAAAAGCCAAGTGAGAACACATGGCCCTGAGTTCAAGTCCACTGCTAGCAAAGAAAGGAAAAGGAGTGAGAGAGAGAGAGAGGAAGAAAGGAAAGAATGAATGAAGGGAAGAAGAGAAAGAAAGAAGAAAATGAAGCTTCTAGTTTTTTCTTTGCATCTAAATGATGCCTTTTTTTGTTTGTTTGTTTGTTTAGAACATTGTGCTAGCAGGAAAGTACACTGTCTTTTGTCAGTTGCTGCCTCTGATCTTTCTTTCTTTTTTGCTAGTCCTGGCACTTGAACTCAGGGCCTGGGGCGCTGTCCCTGAGCTTCTTTGGCTCAAGGCTAGCGCTCTACCACTTGAGCCACAAAGCCACTTCTGGCTTTTTCTGTTTATGTGGTGCTGAGGAATCGAACCCAGGGCTTCATGCAGGCTAGGCGAGCGCTCTGCCACTGAGCCACCTTCCCAGCCCCTCTGATCATTTCCTTAAGCCTCTGGGCACTCTGGATGGTGATGGATGGCTCATTGATACTGCTTACTGAGCAGACGTGGGAGCAACAGGGGCTGTGGAACCTTGCAGAAAGCATCAGGGCTTACCACAGCTTCTCGTCACCATGCATTAAGGGAAGGCTTAGGCGTAAGTTAGAGCACAGAAATTCTAGCCATTCCTTAAAGAATGATTGTGACAACTAGGCAAAGAAATCATGTGGATGATGTTATTGATTTCAGCGAGGAAATTAAAGTTCAGCCAAGTCAGTTGGGAGAATCCGTGGAAGCCATGGGAAGGATCTATGAAGAGCAGAGGAAGCTGGAAGAAAGCTTCACAATCCACTTAGGTAAGTGTGCAGTGTTCCCGAAGTCCTCGTGTATTGCAAGTTCTAACTCTTGTATTACACTGTAAGAGAAGAAAAAAGTCCTTCGCACGTGAGGAGAGCAATATAGTTTGTGTGTGTGCCAGTACTGGGGCTTGAACTCCTAGCTTTACACTCTCATTGCGTTTGTTGTACTCTAGGCTGGCGATCTACCACTTGAGCCACACCTCTACTTGCATCTTTTTTTTTTTTTTTCTGGTTCATTGGAGGTGAGTCTCATGGACTTCTTGACTGGGCTGGCTTCAAACCAGATCCTCAGAGCTCAGCCTCCAAAGTAAATAAGATGACAGGCAAGAGCCACAGGCACACAGCTGTTTATTTGTTTATTGTCTTGAGGCTTGAATGCTGTCCCTGAGCTCTTTTTGCTCAAGGCTAGCACTCTGCCACTTTGAGACACAGCTTCACTTCTGGTTTTCTGGTGGTTCATTGGAGATCAGAGTCTCACAGACTTTCCTGCCTGGGCTGGCTTTGAACCATGATCCTCAGATCTCAGCCTCCTGAGTAGCTGGGATGACGGTGTGAGCACCGGTGCCCGGCCTTGTTCATTTTAAATGATACTTTGCTTCCAAAAACGCCTTCTGACTCACCACTTTGGGTATTTGCAGGTTATGTATACATGTATACATATTGTCTTGAGATTTGCGTGTATACCCCTGGCTTTCTGTACGGCTTTAAGTCTCGTTCTGGGACCTCTCCCCCCAGGGGCCCAGCTCAAAACCATGCACAACCTGAGGTTGCTGAGGGCCGATGTGCTGGACTTCTGCAAGCACAGGAGAAACCACCGCAGCGGCGTGAAGCTGCACCGGCTGCAGACGGCCCTGTCGCTCTACTCCACCGCGCTCTGCGGCCTGGTGCTGCTGGTGGACAACCGCATCAACTCCTACAGCGGCATCAAAAGAGGTGAGCCCCGGGCCGCCCGTGACGCCACGACGTCCCTCCCGCTGCCGCCCTCCGCTCTCTCCCCTCTCTCCTGTCTCGCTGTCTTTCTCCCTTGCTGTCTCTGTTGCTGTGTCTTTCTCTGTGTCTCTCCTCTCTCCCTGTCCCCCCTCCCCTATCCCCTCTCTTCCTCCCCTTCCTTGTCCTCCTCCCTCATCTCTTGTCCACCCCCCTGGTGGGAGGTGTCTGCCTCGCGGATGCTCTTGTGTGAAACCCTTCCCTGCCTGTCGGCGCACCTCACTTCTTGCAAGCGTTTCTACATCAAGATGTGTGGCTGTTTTTTGGAAGAAGCAGAGTATATGTCTCCTCTCTCCAGAGAACCCTAAGTTTCAGAGGCTCCTAAGGATTACAATCAAAGGCTCCCTGATAGATGGATTGGAATCTCAGCAGGATTTCCAGAGCCCGCCCCTCAGATTTTGATCATTGGAAAGTTATTGGAAATCACAAGAAATCACCCTTGAAAGCTTTGCCTTTCCATTTCCCTTAGGCTGGGCTGCGTCTCTGTAAGTCCTGGACAGCCCTAGCTCACACCTAGTCACTTGTTTTACGCCCTAGATTTTGCCACAGTGTGCCAGGAGTGCACCGACTTCCATTTCCCGAGGATTGAAGAGCAGCTGGAGGTGGTCCAGCAGGTGGCGCTCTACGCAAGGACCCAGCGCCGCAGCAAGTCCCGGGAGCCTCGGGGTCAGTCCCTCCTGTCCCCAAACCCTCCAAGAAGTTCTGTGTCTCTTCACATGGACACGGTTTTTTTTTTTTTTTTTAATTCGGCCGTGGGGCTTGAACTCTGGGCCTGGGCGCTGTCCCTCAGCTCTTCAGCTCAAGGCGAGTGCTCTACCACTTGAGCTACAACGCCACTTCCGGTTTTCTGGTGGTTTATTGGAGATAGGAGTCTCACGGTCTCTCCTGCCTGGGCTGGCTTTGAACCGCGATTCTCAGATCTCAGCCTCCTGAATAGCTAGGATTACAGGCGTGAGCCACCAGCGCCCGGCTATGGACACGGTTTTTACTCGAGGGCATTGCACTCAGAGCATGAAGGGTCGCAGGAGGCAGGGTGAGGCCGCCCAAGCCCTTACGCTCAGCCCTCCAGGACTGAGATCAGAGGATCACGGATTCTAAGCCAGCCTGGGCAAGGATGATTGGTGAAGCTCTTTTTTTTTTTTGGGGGGGGGGGGGGGGTTTCTGGTCATGGGGCCTGAACTCGGGGCCTGGGTGCTGTCCCTCAGCTCTTCAGCTCAAGGCTAGCACTCTACCACTTGAGCCACCGCACCACTTCCGGCTTTTTTCTTTTTGCTTATGTGGTGCTGAGGAATCGAACCCAGGGCCCCAGGCATGCAAGGCAAGCGCTCTACCACTGAGCCACCTTCCCAGCCCAAAACTCTTATTTCCAATTAGCCACTAAAATGTTGGCATGGACGCATACCTTGAGTGATAGAATGAGAAAAAGCCAGCTGAGTTCAAGTTGCAGTGCTGGCACCAAAAAAAAAAAATATATAGATAGATAGATAGACAGACCTATTTATATATAGATCTATCTGTCTATATATATATAAATTTATCTACTTATATATATGTGTGTATATATACATGTGTGTGTATACATATATACACACACACACATATATAAATAGATCTTGCTCGGGACTGTAAATAAATGACCGTAGCAACCAGGGACCCATTTAATTTATTTATAATAGATATATATTTACATATAATAGATATATATTTATAATAGATATTTATAATAGACATATTTATAATAGGTATACATAATATACATAGATATTTGTAATAGATGTAGTTATAATATATGTATACAAAAATATACATAAGTATATATGTATGGTAGCACTAGACATAACGCTTCATATCTTCTCATGTATTTTTGGCATTAGGGATTGAAACAGGAGCGTCTGCTACGCCTCCAGCCCCAGTACAAATCATCAGGCTCCCTTTTCTGTATTTATGCCTACTACTGCAGCCTTCCCTACTTCTTCAGGGAGTTTACTAGAATTTTCCTTTCTAATTTCCTGAAGTATGTCTGGCAGAGATTGGATCTGCCGGACTTGGGGCCCACGTGTGTAATTCTAGCTACTCTAGAGGAATCTCGATTCATTCCGAGGCCCCGGGCTCTAGGCCAGGTGAAAAATGTCCCCTAGAGGCCATCTCGCTGAGAAGCTGGCTCCCAAGGCACAGGCCTGGCCTCTTCTAGGAAAACGTGTCTGTAGGTCCTGTTGCATTTTTGTAACCAATTGACGTTTGAACCTTCATAGCCTTCATAAACGCATGCGCGTTTATAACACGCTTCTCATGTTACCACCTTTATTCTAAGAGATCGCCTCTTTCAACAACTGCCTGAAAAGGCAGTTTTGTTTGAAATAGCCTGTCTGTGTGAAATGAATCATGTCAGATTTAAACACAGAAAGGCAACTTCAGGAAGGTTCTGAATCCAAAGTGGTCCCTGGTTGCTACGGTCATTTATTTACAGTCCCTAGCAAGGTCCAGCCAGGACGCTGACACGGATTCTAAGAATAAAGATGGCAGGGCTGGGAAGGTGGCTCAGTGGTAGAGCGCTTGCCTTGCATGCCTGAGGCCCTGGGTTCGATCCCTCAGCACCACATAAACAAAAAGAAAAAAGCCGGAAGTGGTGCTGTGGCTCAAGTGGTAGAGCGCTAGCCTTGAGCTGAAGAGCTGAGGGACAGCGCCCAGGCCCAGAGTTCAGGCCCCACGACCGGACCCCAAAAAATAAAAATAAAATAAAGATGGCAGCACTGCACACGAATGCCATTATGTTCGGCATAGTTAACTTCGTGCCCTGAGCCGCCAGGTGAAAAACTTGAGTGGCGCAGGGGGTGAGAGTTCAGGACCTCCACCCTCCTAAACCTCTGTTTTCTCCTAGAGAACACGGAAGATCAGGCTGGGGTAGACGCGAGTAGTAGAGCAGATGCTTAGTCTTGGCAAAGCCCCCAGTTCTCAGCAGACCCCCACCCAAAAAAAAGGAAAGAAAAAAAAGCCTGGCGTTGCCAAAGTGATTAGGGTTCTAGCTATAGAGTTTTGAAAGAATGGAGATTATCACATAGAGCTCATATTGGGACATGAGTGCAGTGAAGGTCTTAAAAATTGCTTAATGTAGCCAGATGCCATGGCTTGAACCTGTCATCGTAGCTACTCAGGAAGCTGAGATCTGAGGATCGCGGTTCAAAGCCAGCCTAGGCAGGAAAGGCCATGAGACTCTTACCTCCAACGAACCACCAGAAAACCGGAAGTGGAGCTATGGCTCAAATGGTAGAGTGCCAGCCTTGAGCAAAAGAGCTCAGAGACAGTGCCCAGGCCCAGAGCTCAAGCCCATAATTCACACACACACACACGAGCACTTAGTTTGTCTAATGTGTTGTCATCTTTTTTCTTGGGGCGCTGTCTTTGAACAGATTCTGGAAGCCAAAATGGAGGAGGTGAGGAGAAATGTAAGAATGCAGAGAGAAACTACCTAAATATTCAACCTGGTGAGTATTGTTTTCATCTTAAATTATGATTATCTTTGGTCTCACACATTTACATGTAGATTTAAAACGTAAGCCTGGCACCGGTGGCTCACGCCTGTCATCCCAGCTACTCAGGAGGCTGAGATCTGAGGATCTCGGTTCAAAGCCAGCCCGGGCAGGAAAGTCTGTGAGACTCTGATCTCCATTAAACCACTAGGAAACTGGAAGTGGCGCTGTGGCTCAAGTGGTAGAGCGCCCGCCTTGAGCTGAAGAACTGAGGGACAGCTCCCAAGCCCTGAGTTCAAGACCCCTGACCAACCAAAAAAAAAAAAAAGAAGGTTTGAAACGCAAACCTTTTGGTGTGCATTTATAAAACACTTGCCAGTGTTTCCCTCAAAGCAACATTGTACATCTCTGAGGTCCATTGCTCCCCCGCCTTCTGGGATTTATACGCGTAATGACCGAATTTCTCAAGCAGTTGCACGAGTTTTGCCGCTGTCTGCCGTTTCAAATATCCTCTTACATGCTATTTCTTGGGTTTGAAAGGAATCGTCCAAGACAACATTTTCAGCCTGAAATGCATGGAGCTAGGAAGAGCCTAGGCCATTTGATTTACACTCTTATTTCCATAGTCTCTCATCTCCTGCTTTCCACACACATGCATGAGTGTGTGTGCGCGTGTGCGCATGGGTGTGTGTTTGCATGCGTGCACCAGTACCAGGGCTCGAACCCAGGGCCTGGGCACTGTCCCTTAGGCTTTTGCATTCTACCCCTCGAGCCACCCCTCCACTTGTGGCTTTTTGCTGGTTAATTAGAAAAAAAAAAGAGTCTCATGGACTTTTCTGTCCTGGCTGGCTTCAAACCACGATCCTCAGATCGCAGCCTCCTGAGTAGCTGAGATTACAGGCATGTGTACCAGCACCTGGCCTCCGTTCCTATGTTTCCTTATTATCCTTGGAGGTGCTGTGTGGCAGCTGCAGCTCGGTCTCTCTGCCAGCCTTCCCACTGATTCACCAATGAGCCCCACAGAGGGCGACAGGAAACCCCAGGACAGTCCCCGGCCCTGCGAAGCGTGACAACTCATGAACCAAGTGCTGAGCTTTACCTTCTCCAACATAGCCACTTCCGGGTGTTTTTCCCCTGCTTAAGGTCTCTTCTTCCCGTTGCCTTGCGCAGATCTGCACGGGAGCCAGATGGCTTTTCATTCTAGGCGATGTCATGGTCCTTTCTCTTTCCTCGGCCGGCTTGCCGCATCACGTTGTGGTCAGATCTGTGGCCTCGATTTCCTCCCGGCCTCGGCTCCACCACCTTCGTGGGCAATTGGTTAGCGTCGGCTGCGACTTCCTCTGCTTTGTGGGAGAGGAAACCGTTCTTCTCTCTCCATCTCAAATTACCTCCCGAGCAAGATGTATTGTATTCCTTTTCCTAGATCCATAATTTAAAAGGCCTCGATGTTGTGGCTTTCTTAAAATATGTCCATCGCTACTATTCTGGAGACCCCGGTGATTCCTGTGTTTTCCTTTTTCAGCCTAACTCTTTATCACAGTGTTTATTTCCTTCCTGACTCTCTCTCTCTTTTTTTTTTTTTTTCCAGAACAAGGGTATGTCTTGGTATCATAGCGGTGTCCAAATCAGGAACACATTTTGTGAAGTGTGAATTAGAAAAGAGCAGTACAGTGTTGATCGGGGCCTCTGAACCGTTCAGCCAAAGGGCGCCACCAACCCCCAGGCCCCCAGAAGAGAGAGAGACAGAGAGAGAGAGAGAGCAAGGTGTGAGTATTTACAGCTTAGGTCATCAAATTCTCAGTCACTTTGTAAAGAAAGCAGATGGACAGTGGCTCTCAGAACCCACAGACAAAGCCATGGATGATCAGGAAATTAAACTATTCCACCTGCTGTCACGCGGGGGCTAGAGACCCTTTCTCTGTAAGGTGCCGTCTCCCCTCCCCTTCCCCCCCCTTTCTTTCCTTCTCCTCCCCTTCCCTCCCCTCTCTTTTCCTACGATGCCATTTTTATTGTCTTACAAGCACCAGCACCAAGCCTGGCCTCCATTTTATCCAGGGGTGACGTGAAAGCAAGAGGTGGCAGGGACAGTGCCAGGCCGGGGATTAGGAGCACTGCAGAGCCTTCGACTTGCCATGCCCACTGCGGGCGCCCCGCCTCCCATCCACCACGCGGCCTTCCAGCCCCTCCCCTGAGCCCGCAGCGCGGTGAGCTGTACTGCTCACGTTTGATTTTCCCTTTGTCCGTGGTCTTGTGTGTCTCCACCACCAATCCTTTTTCTTCATTTCTCTGTTAAACGAATTCCTTCTCCCAATCAAAAACAACAACAAAAAGGAAGATTCTTGCCCTGGGCCTAGCAGTGGCGTGCATGCGTGTGTGTGTGCGTGCGTGCGTGCTTGCGTGCGTGTGTGTGTGCAGCCCAGTGTGTGCTGGAATATGCAAATATGTACTCATGGCCGTGTAGGTCAAGTTTCTGCAGCAGAAATGACCAGGGCCGTACATCAGATTCTAAGACCATTTCCCTAAAATCAGAGTGAGCAGAATTGTGAGGCCCAGGGCTGAGAGTAGTAAGATCCAAGCAGACCAAACTTTGCCCAGAAGGACACAGAACTTCCACCGAGGCATGTGTCATTGTAAAAAACCTCTGTGTGTCTCACAGACTCTCCTCCCCAGGCTGGCTTTGAACCGCGATCTTCAGATCTCAGGCTCCTGAGTAGCTGGGATGACAGGCGGGAGCCACCAGCGCCAGGCTGCTGGGGTTGTGGCTTCTAAAGCCCCTGGAGGAGCATGAACTCACACGCGTGTGAGCATTAGCATTCTGCGCATTGTGCCATACACAGGGGAGTTTTACATCACGCGGCATTCAAACCTCTCGGAGATCCACGTCGCCTTCCACCTCTGCGTGGACGACAATGTCAAGTCGGGAAACATCACGGCGCGGGACCCTGCCATCATGGGGCTCCGGAACATCCTCAAGGTGTGCTGCACCCACGACATCACGACCATCAGCCTCCCTCTGCTGCTGGTGCACGACATGTCGGAGGTGAGCTCCCTGGGCGCAGGCCGGGAGGCCTGACTCCCCTTTAAGCGTATAAAGCCCTGCCTGTCTTGTCTGGTGAGTCGGAGAGCAAATACTCAGCGCTCACGCTCAGGGGATTGCAGCATTGTCCTACACGAGAATTCAGAACCTTCTTTAGCTGTAGATGAAATGTGTCCCTTTCTCCTCTTCCTCTCCCTCCGCTGGGTGCCAGTGGCTCACGCCTGTCATCCTTACTCAGGAGGCTAAGATCTGAAGCTCCATGGTTGAAAGCCAGCCCAGACAGAAAAGTTTGTGAGACTCTGATCCCCAATTAACCAGCAATAAAAGCTGGAAGTGGAAGTGTGGCTCAAGTGGTAGAGTGCCAACCTTGAGTGAGAAAGTTAAGGAGCAGTGACCAGACCCTGGGTTCAAGTCCTAATACCATCACACACACACGCACACGCACACACACATAAGCATTCTGCCACCTGAGCCACAGCACCGCTTCTGGCTTTTCCTGCTTCTGTGGTGCTGAGGATTGGAACCCAGGGCCTCATGCATGCCAGGCAAGCGCTCTACCACTGAGCCACCTGCCCAGCCCTTAAGAGAGTTCTTTGTTGATTTTTGTTTTTAATTGTGTCAGTAGCGGGGCTTGAACGCAGGGCTTTGCAATCTTGCTTGTCTCACTCACTCGACTGATGCCCTACTGCTTCGAGCCCCAGCTCCACTTCCTTGGGGGAGTTGGGGCAGGCCCTCCTCCCCTCCCCACTCCTGGAGCCTGGCCGGCCCTCCGTATGGACAGGCAGAACTCTGCCCTGCTCCACCGTGACTCTAGGCCTTAGTTCCATTAGGAGCCGAGATGCCATCACTGTTCGGGCCCTGGGGAGGACTTCCTGCCACAAGGGACTATCCAAACATCCCTGCAGCTGGAGCCCTGGTTAACCAGTTGATAAAAATGGTTCCCTGTAGGTGGCAAACAACCTCAAAACCGGTGTTTCCAAAAGTCACTAAGTTCAGATGTCCTGGCGGGCAGCTGATACGACCACAGAGTGCCACAGCCTCCCAGGCTTAAATCGGGACAGCCAGCTGCAGAAAATTAAGTCTGTTTCGGAAGGGTCTAATTTAATTCACTCAAGGGTATCGAGCCAGGATCCTCCCTGGTGAGTCTCCCGTGCTAGGTCAAGAAGTTTCTTCCAGAACCCAGATGACACCAGCAGCACCCAGAGAAAAGGGGCTCATGCGTTCAGGCGAGGATCCCCAAGTATTTTCTGGTGCTGTTTCTCCTCTGATCAACAACCAGAAGCTATGGACACAGTCACCCCAGATCGCAGTTTATAAGGGAGCAATCAGATCTTAAAATGAGTCCCGGCTATCTCTAATAGATAACAGAACTGCAGAACGGCTCACAACCTCCAAAAAGAGAATGAAACCGGGATAAATACACATCACAAAGGAGAAGAGCCACTTCAGGAGTCTGTGATCTGACAAAGAAGCTGTTTTCAGGTTAAGTTTCCCCAGTACCATGAGGAACAAATCAAGAAGTCAACGATCGGAGCTCCTGATCGGAGCTCCTGACTTGTGTTTGTGTCTGACAGTTGGTGGAGCCTAGAGATTTGAGTTTTACAGTTGTTATCCCTGAAGATGTTCGTTTTTTCTTACTTTTTCTGGGATGCTACGCATCTACATCGAACTAGACTGCCCCAGGCTGAGCCTGCTTGGAAGCAGGCCAGGTCTTGGAACAGAACTCTGGAAGCTTTTTGATACTTTCCCTAAGTCACTTAGGTCCCTCCCCTGCTCCAGGGAAATCACACTTTCCATCTCCGAAAGCAAGGGGTGAAATTGGGTGTGGTAGCTCACACTCGTAATCCTGCTCTGGAGGCCGGACATCCGGAGGATCTCAGTTTTGAGGTCAGCCCAGGGAAAAGCAGCTGGAAGGAGGAGGATGAAGTCCGAGCCCACACCCTGTCAGGAGCCGAGAGCCAGTCTCCAAACAACAAAGGCACCAGTGCCCCGGAGTCGGGGCTCAGCACCTGCCCACAGTACATCCAAGGCCCCAAGTTCAAACCCCAGTGCCACCAAAAACGAAAACCAGAAACCTCAGACGCGCATGCGGTGTCCATCACCGCTGGCTTCTGAATGGTTCATCCGTGAGGCCGCGCCTCATTTTCCTTGTTGTTTATCACCAGACCCCCGTTGGGTGGCCATGGTCCTTGCTTGGGTCGTTTCTAGGTTTTTGGTTATTGTGGTTTTGGAAACATTGGGTGCTGTGAAGAGTTTCACGCATACCTTTGGGCATTTCTGCAGGGAATGTACTTAAGTCCCAGTATGTAGGGGATTGTCTTTGGCCGATCAGGACGAGGAGCTTTGCAGAGTGGTTTTACCACCCTGTGGTGTTTTGTCTATATGAGTTTGTTGTCGTTATTGTCGTTGTCAGTCATGGATTCAAACTCAGGGTCTGGGCGCTGCCTCCGAGCTTCTTTGGCTCAAGGCTAACGCTCTACCACGTGAGCCACAGCGCCACTTCCAGTTTTTTCTGGGTGTGTGGTAGTGAGGAATCGAACCCAGGGCTTTATGCATGTGAGGCAAATACTCTACCGCTGAGCCACCTTCCCAGCCCACGAAGTTCTGTCATAAAGATGCTGCTTGGTCTTTGTGTCCACAGGAAATGACCATACCTTGGTGCCTGCGGAGAGCAGAGCTGGTGTTTAAGTGTGTCAAAGGTGAGTGTGACCTTTTGTTTTAAGGACAGTCGCCTCCTCCCACTAAGGCAAAGCCAGAACAGCCCAGAAGATGGAATAGGACATCACTTCATTTCATAACAGACTTTATAATTGATTTGTGTGTGTGTGCCAGTCCTGGGGCCTGAACTCAAGGCCTAGCTGCTGACCCTGAGCTTCCACTTTGAGCCACAGCGCCACTTCCGGTTTTCTGGTGGTTCATTGGAGATCAGAGTCTCATGGATTTTCCTGCCCAGGCTGGCTTTGAACCACGATCCTCAGATCTCAGCCTCCTGAGTAGCTGGGATGATAGGCGATCCTCAGATCTCAGCCTCCTGAGTAGCTGGGATGACAGGCGGGAGCCACCAGCACCCAGCCTCTCTTGCCTTAAGAACAAAAAAAGTCAAGCTAGTGCGTTAACTTTTCCTAGCCTGTTGTAGGCACCCTGAATGGGGGGGGGAGGTGTCAGTGTGAGCCGATGTTTATTTGCTCTCTAGGCGGGGGGCGTGGGAGACGTTAGAACTGTGTAGTGCCGGCAGCGCTCACTCCTCCGCGAGTGGCCCGTGGGGTCAAAGGCCACACCTTGTGACAAGACCACCTGTGTTCCTCTGTCTCAGGTTTCATGATGGAGATGGCGTCTTGGGACGGGGGAATTTCCAGGACAGTGCAGTTTCTGGTGCCGCAGGTATCTTGGTTGCATGGCCTGTTTCCTAAGGGGAGAAGCATTTGGGTGGTGGAAAGATGTCCACATCCGCCGCTGCGGGGCCTCTTGTTGCAGGCTCAGGCCCACCCTGAGCCTCCGCCTCCTCCTCCGCCGCCTCCTCCTGGGTCCCACCATCCTATTAGAAATGAGGACGCACGCGTGCCGGGCACCAGTGGCTCACGCCTGTCATCCCAGCTACCCAGGAGGCTGAGATCCCAGGATCCCACTTCAAAGCCCAGTCAGGCAAGCATGTCCAAGAGACCCTTGTCTCTGATTAGCCACCCCCCAAAACAGAAGTGGCGCTGTGGCTCAAGTGGTAGAGCGCTAGCCTTGAGTGAAAAAGCTAAGAGTTCAAGCACCACGCCTGGCACGCAGGCTCAAATAGTATGCACCAAGACTTAGCAGAAGAGGATTCTGTTTTCTCCACAGAGCTTAGCAAAAGGAGTGTTCGTGATCGCTGAGGGTACCCATGTTGCTTTCTGACAATCATTCATCCTATGACAGATCGAGTATAAATTCTCAGAGAGCAGAGCCAGAAAAGCAGCCTCGGTCATGGGGCTTGAACTCAGGGCCTGGCCGAAGTGCCTGAGCTTTATCACTCAAGGCTGGCTCTCTACCACTTGAGCTACAGCACCACTTCTGGTTTCTGGTGGTTTATTAGAGATCAGAGTTTCACGGACTTTCTTGCCCAGGCTGGCTTTGAACCGTGATCCTCAGATCTGAGCCTCCTGAGTAGCTAGGATGACAGGCATGAGCAATCTATGCCCGGCTCTAACAATTTTTTTTTTTTTTTAAATCAGCAATGATTGAACAAGTGCAAACTTTTTTGGGTTTTTTTGGCCTTTTTCTCCCATACAGAGCATTTCTGAAGAAATGTTCTACCAGCTGAGTAGCATGCTCCCACAGATCTTCCGAGTCTCATCAACCCTCACGCTGACATCCAAGCACTGAGCCCTGCTGCTGTGGCTCTGGCAGCGGGATTGCCCAACTCTCCAGGAACTCCAGTTATGCCGCAGCCCTGTCAAGCAGAAAGATGCCCGGAGGACCTGCCACCCAACCCACAAATCAAATCATGACGCACATGTGCTAAAATCTTAACCCTCTGAGCCATCTGGGTCATCAGCCCCGACCCGATACACTTACTCTGAAAGCTTCTACGAGAAGGAGTAGCTCTCCAGGTACTTTTATTGCCAAATGTTAACAAGTTAAAACTTTCCACGCATCGCAGGCCGATACTTCCTACAGGAGACTTTACACAACATTTTTCGTGAAAACCTTTGACATTTCCCAAGGAATTGGATCTCAGGTTTCAGCCTTCGTGAACAAACATGTCCAATCTCCCTCCTGATTTTGAATGCCAGCTCCAACTTAAAAAAACACCAAGAGATCGCTTGCAACTAGAGATTTCTTCTGGTGAGAAAAATTCTTGTCGCAATACAAATCTAGGAGCTGGGCACGTCTGATCTTTTCAAGCCTCCTGCCTGATTTTTGTTTGCTCATTTTTTTTTTTTTTCAATCTACTCTTTCGAAGGTTGTGGAAGTTAAGAGTCCAAAAAAAAAAAAAAAAGGCTCTGCATTCTTGTCCTCTGTCTCATCTTTCCTCTGGTGTCACCCTGCTCTATTAATAACAATTCACAGGCCGAGAAAGTCAAGTCCTCGGTGGCCAGCCTGCTACAAACTGGGTCTGCACTGGCGCCAGGTGGTATTTTAGTGCTCATGTTAATTCTTTGTCCTCCTTCCCACAGTCAGCAGGTTGGGGGTGGGGGGACAGTGAACTCAGGTCTCCGGGTACAGGAGCAAAACGTCATTCAAGGAAGCCTGATCAATGCTAACTATTTTGTGAGCCTGAAGCTGTTTTATTGAGTTAACTCATAGACTGCAACTTTCACCCGAAGGCTGTTCAAATAAATTATTTGACCTGCAGCATCGAGGTGAAGTAGTGTAGTACCCATTCCCAACCAACCAGACAAGCAAAAACGAAATCACACATACAGTGTTGATATAGCACTGAAGAAAATCTTACCAGGCATCAAGTTGACAACAAGTATGATTTTATATTTATTTTTATATTTTTGTCAGTCCTAGGGCTTGAACTCAGGTTCCTGAGCACTGTCCCTGAGCTGCTTTGGCTCAAAGCTAGCGCTCTACCACTTGAGCCACAGCACCACTTCCGGCTTTTTCTCTATATGTGGTACTGAGGAATCGAACCCAGGACTTCATGCAGGCTAGGCAAGCACTCTGCCACTAAGCCACCTTCCCAGCCCTGACAAATAAGATTTTAAATACCTATCACATGCAGTGATGAAGATAGTCTGGACTCTTGTATTTGGACCAAGCAGAGTAAAGTTGGTTATGTCTTTCCCTAGAGGATCTGTAGACGGGGGCAGTTCCTGAAGTTCATCAGTCCGCTTCCTGCCGCTCTGATGAAGCCTCTGAGATAATCAGCAGTAAGGTCAGGAAGAAAGGTTTATCTGGGCCTCCAGGTTCAGAGGTGGTGGGGGCGGAGCTTGCTCACCTCTTGAGAGTGCTGGGACCGTAGAGCCTGCTCATCTCATGGCAGCCAGGAAGCAAAGAGGGGAAGGAGCGGAAGTCCCAGGAGCCTCTCCAAAGGCACGCCCCCAAAGACCTCCCTTCCTTCTGTGAGGCCCGCCTCTTAAAGGCCCCACCACCTCCCAGTAATGCTACTGCCTGCAAGTAAGGGTGTGTGTGTGTGTGTGTGTGTGTGTGAGGGGGAGGGTGCGTCCTCCTCTCCTCTGCTCTCAGAGCCCCAGGCAGGGCGAGACCATCAGCTCGCCATAGGCCGCGTGGCCCCAGCTTCTTGCGATCCCAATTGAGGAAATGCATGAGAAGAAGGCTGGGGCAGAGGGATCCTCGCTTGTCGGGGCGGTGGCCTGCCCACGTTGTCCACGCCATCACTCCTGTCTTTTGCTCGCATCCTGGAGATCTCTCCCAAGGAGGAAAGGTGTTTCCTTAAAGAAAGATGGACTCACAGGCCCGTTCCTGTGGGGGGGCTAGAGCCACATAGAAGGCCGCACGGAGCCCGTGGGTGCCAGAACTGCGTTGCAGCCTCTAGTTGGAAGTAATTGCTTTCTGTGACATCACTTTCCCCCATTTAGATTAAAGTGAAGCGTAAAAAATCATCAAGAAGCCGGGCGTCGGTGGCTCCCGCCTGGCATCCCACTGACTCAGGAGGCTGAGATCTGAGGATCGCGGTTCAAAGCCAGCCGGGGACAGGAAAGTCCGTGAGACCCTGATCTCCAAGGAATCACCAGAAAACCAGAAGTGGCGCTGTGGCTCACGTGGTAGAGCGCCAGCCTTGAGCTGAAGAGCCGAGGGACAGCACCCAGGCCCAGAGTTCAAACCGGGATGCCATTCTCACCGTCTCTCATGACCGTTCAGCCGAAACAACTTTGAGTCTCCCAGCAGGCGGCCATGGCGGATTCCTGCGTCCCTTCAGCCCCCAATCATCCCATCGTTCAGCAAATGTTCCAAGCCTGGTTTTGCTAATGCCATTTTCACTTCTTAATTTTGGTTTGCGTTTCCCTGCTTGTTGTGCGTTTGGCTGTTTCAAGGCCCCCCGACCCCCACCCCAACATGTCCGTTGAGAGTTCACAGGGTCGAAGTGGATCTGGGTGTATGAGGTTACCTGAGGGTGTGTGTGTGTGTGTGTGTGTGTGTGTGTGTGTGTGTGTGGATCTGGGTGTATGAGGTTACCTGAGGGTGTGTGTGTGTGGATCTGGGTGTATGAGGTTACCTGAGGGGTGTGTGTGTGTCTGTGTCTGTGTCTGTGTCTGTGTCTGTGTGTGTGTTGGTCTTGGGGCTTGAACTCAAGGCCTGCGCGCTGTCCCTGAGTTTTTCACTCAAGGCTGGTGCTCTTACCACTCAAGCCACAGCCCCACTTCCGGCTTTTTGGTGGCTCATTAGAGATAAAAGTTTCACAGGTTTCCCTGCCCTGGGCAGGCTCAGGACCCTGATCTTCAGATCTCAGTTTCCTGAGTAGCTGGGATTACAGGTGTAAGCACCAGCTCCTGGCTAACTACGTATATCTTTATCACACAGCAAGACCCGGAACACATTACCAAAAATAGACAAGAAAAGTCCTTCCTAGAGGTGTTCAGGAATTAAGCAAAAACCATACTATACTACATTAGGGTTAACACTAACAGATGGAAAAATTAGTGGGGCTCTTCCTTCCCTGATTCTTCTGCTTTCTAGTAATCTTGTTCCCCTCTGTCTGTCTGTCTGTCTGTCTCTCTCTCTCTCTCTCTCTCTCTGCTTTCTCCTATTTTTTTGTCAGGTCTGGGGCTTGCCCTCTGGGCCTGGGCGCTGTCCCTCAGTTCTTCAGCTCAAGACAAGCGCTCTACCACTTGAACCACAGCACCACATCCGGTTTTCTGGAGGTTCATGGGAGATCAGAGTCTCACAGACTTTCCTGCCCGGGCTGGCTTTGAACTGCCATCCTCAGATCTCAGCCTCCTGAGTCAGTGGGATGACAGGCGGGAGCCACCGGCGCCTGGCTTGCTTTCTCCTTTATACTGAGCTCTGCTATGTGCTCAAAAGTCTCTACCGCAGACATCCACCGAGCTCAGGAACATAGTTTCTGAGACGGAACAAGCCAGGCCGAAAAGGCCGGCTCTCCGTGACTTCTTACATGGTGCTATAAGCTGGGAAAAATTAATAATAGTAGCTACCTCACCGAGGAGCTGAAGGACCGGCATGCGGCCGCTCTATAAATATTCGCTGATGGGCCTCCTGACCTCATCCCTTCTGTCTGCCTCTCCTTCCCTCCTTCCTTCCTGCCTGACCTTTCTCCTTTCCTTCCTCTCTCTAACGAGAACCGAGGGACGTAAAAACAGCACGTCCTCAAGGAGCTCAGGGCCTGATTGAGCTGGTAAGACACCACCTGACAACGCATAGGGCAGCCAGGGTAATAGCCACGGTGTAAATGTACACCCAAAGAGAAGACCACATTCAGCCCTCCTCTCTCCATCTTTCCCTGTGGGACAAGAATCCACTGCCTTGAACTCCTGGCCCTCCCGTTGTCCTGTGTGGTGGGATTACAGGCATGCGCTACCACCCTCGGCCGAGAGCGGTGGAGCTTGGCCAGCCTTTCCCTGACGTAGGTGAGCGGTGAGCCCTTGTCACACTCGCTGGGCCAAGCAGAAAGAATGCCCCCCTGTGCCGGGCTCGGAAACAACTTCAAACACGGACGACCGGACTGACCGCCAGGAGGAAGTCACGCTGGATTGGGGACATAACAACAGAATGAAGTAGCTGTGGAAGCTGAATTCTCCACTCACCTGGCAGCGATCACAAAGCAGACCTCCACCACACACACACCCCCCGGCCCGGCCACACCCCCCGCCTGGTGATCTCTCAAGAGCCTTGTGCCAGGAAACTGATCAGATGCTTCCTGGAGCCGCTAGCCCAAGAGGATTAAGGGCTAGGAAGGAACAGAAATGCCCCTAAGGTGAGAAAGCAGCATTCGAAGCCAAAAAGCACAAGTAGTCTGCTCCGCCGGCTCGGGGTCCTGCGCTGGGGAGGGAGAGAGACAATAGGATCAGAACACAGTGTCCTTTGTGCTTTCTAAAAGTGGTCTTGTCGGGCTAGAGAAGGCGCTCACACCTGGCATCCCGGCTACTCGGGAGGTGGAGAGCCAAGGATCATGGTTCAAGACATCCCCAGGTAAAGAATACGTCAACAGACAGACAATACATAAGTAGGACTGACAGATGAATGATCGAGAGGTAAGATAATGACAGATAGAGGTATAGATCAATAGACGGTAGGATGGATAGACAGATAAGTAAAGATATAGATTCAATAGAGGATTAATAGATGATAGATTCAATAGATAGATGGTTATTAGGTGATAGGTAGAAGCAACAGAAAGATGCAATGCATGGATGATTATTAGAATAGACCAGAGGTAGATAAGATACAAGGATGGCCACATTGGATGGATGATTGATAAATGATAGGTAGATATTAGATAGATTATTATCAATAACAAAAACTAGGACCTAGGGACCCCCTCCCACTCCCCAAAAAGAAAAATAACCTAAAACAAGAAAGGGTGAGAAACCATAGCTTGAGCGGTAGAGCATCTTCCTAGCACGCATGGAGCCCTGAGTTCAAACCTCAGTGTCAAACACGAAAAGCCAGCTGGGCGCCGGCGGCTCCCGCCCGTCATCCCAGCTGCTCAGGAGGCTGAGATCTGGAGGATCGCAGTTCAAAGCCAGCCTGGGCCAGAAAGGCCATGAGACTCTGATCTCCCAGGAAACACCAGAACACCGGAGGTGGCGCTGTGGCTCAAGGGGTAGAGCGCCAGCCTGGAGCTGAAGAGCTGAGGGACAGCGCCCAGGCCCCGAGTTCAAGCCCCACGACTGACAAAAGAGAAAAGAAAAGTCATCTTTGTGCTGCACATTTTCTCTTCTCCCCAACTTTCCTTCCTATGGTCCAGTGCTTCAAACACAAGAAAGACCCACGGGGCCGTGCATAGCATGTACCTGCACCTGCCACACAGATCCATTCAACCTGCACCTCTCCTGCAAACAACTGCGTCTTCACAGATCCAGGCTGGCTCTCCTCCTGCGGCTCCTCCCTTCTCTATGTGCCCTCCTGGTATTTGCCCTTCCTTCCTTCCTTCCTTCCTTCCTTCCTTCCTTCCTCCCTCCCTCTCTCTCTCTCTCTCTCTCTCTCTCTCTCTCTCTCTCTCTCTCTCTCTCTCTCTCTCTCTCTTTCTCTTTCTGCCAGTCCTGGGATTTGAACTCAGGACCTCGGTGTCATCCCCAAGCCTGATAAGCACTTGAGCCACACGCCCAAGTCCAGCATTTTGGGGTTCACTGGAGCTGAGAAGCTCAGACCTCCTTCCATGCACCTCCACGCAGGTAGTGATCGTTTGGGGAGTCGAGTCACCCTGTTCCTCTGACAGTGGAGATCCCAGTCAACAATGGCTTCCCCCCTCATCTTGGGGACCCCCCTTTCTGTCTGCCCCACACACATAGCTGAGAAGCTGCCTGAGCCCACTTCCCACAAACCCTCTCAGCCACCAGCTTTGCAAACTAAGCCCCAGGGGGGAAAATGGCTACATCTGGCCCCAGAGAAGGCCAGAAGCGGGGGACAAGGGAGCATTTATGGTGGGGACAGCACAGCCACCATGCTGCTGGGCCTCCTGGGAAATCCCTCCCCCCATCTCCCCCCCCCCCATCCCGCACAAGGACCGCCGGCAACCTTCCCACCAGAGCGCCAGGCGGTGGCAGACGCGTCCTCTCCCTGTCCTGTCCGGTCAAGTCTCAGACACAGATCTAGACACCACCACCACCCCCGGACTCCCAGATTTCACTGAGAATGTGACCCACCAGCAGGCCGGTGCAAGCACCTCATTCATTCACTCATTCATTCATTCGGTCCAGCCGGAAGCCACGCAGGGGTGCTGAGTTCGAAAGGTGACCGCGAATGGCCTCTTCCTTCACTACAAACCGTCACACGCTGGGTGGGAGGGTCCACGGGCAAAGGAGGCCGCTGTCCTAGAAATGGGACTCGAAGTGACCTTGACGCGGCGTGGGACAGAGAAGGGACTGGCAGGACTGAGCAGCGGGAAGGAGGGGGAGGAGGGAGGACCAAGTGGGGAGGAGGGAGAGGGGGGAGGAGGGAGCAGGGAGGAGGGAGGAGGAAATGAAGGGAGATGGGCGGAGGAGACAGGAAAGAAAACTCCTGCTGCCCAGGAGGCAATTCTTTTTATTTGGTCGGTGGTGGGGCTTGAACTCGGGGCCTGGGCGCCGTCCCTCAGCTCTTCAGCTCAAGGCGGGCGCTCTACCACTTGAGCCACAGCGCCACTTGCGTCTTTTCCTGGGTGGTTTATTGGAGATCAGAGTCTCCTGGACTTCCCCCGCGCAGGCTGGCTTGGGAACACGATCCTCCCATCCTCTTCCTGAGTAGATGACATCCGTCTAACTATATATATGCCTCGGCTGTATTTATAACACATGAGCTACAGATACATACACGGTGATAGGTCTGTGGCTATCAATAGCTAATTAATAGCTATGCTATTAATAGCTAATAGTACACGTGTGCATGGGAACATGAGAAGTAAATAGCACAAAAGAAGCATGGCAAAAATCCACCCGCAAAATTATATAACGGAGAGGGATCTGCTAATATGGATAGACGGGAAATTCAAGGAGCTAGAACGAGTCTTAGGAGCTGCCGGGAAAGGATGCATAGGTGGGGGAGAAAATAAGGAAGGAAGTCGGAATAGGCTGGGAAGGAAGGGAAGATGGCTTCCGGTCTTCGAAGCCCTGAGCACGTGTCTCTAGCCCATTTCCGTGGTACCCCTCCGACCTCCACCACCTCCCAAGCTTTGTGCTGACATTCTAGCCCTCTGCTCATCTCTTGTAGATGGCTGCTCTTGTTTGTTTCTGCAGAGCTGAGGGCTGAACTCAGGGCCCTGCACGCTTGCCTGCCACCAGACTTGAACTTGGCGTAGACCAGACGCAAGAGCCCCGCCCTGGTAGCTGCCGCCTGCCATCCCAGCTCCTCAAGGAGGCTGGGGACCTGAGGATCGTGGTTCGAAGCCAGCCTAGGCAGGGAAATCCACGGAGACTCTTTATCCCCAATGAGCCGGGACTCAAAGTGGTAGAGTGCCAGCCTCGAGCACAATAAGCCCAGGTCCTGAGTTCAAAACCCGCCATCTGGCAGTCGGAGTTGTTTGGCATCAGGAAAGAGACACAGATCCACCAATGCTCAGACCAGGTTCCGGAGAAAATTCTGGTCATCACAGCTAAGGGAACCCTCCCTCGAGACTGGTCTAAACCAGTTTTCTGGCTCTCCTAAACAGAACGAAGGACAAGTCCCATCCTGAACCACAGAGAAAGAAAACTCTTCCCCGCTAATTATATACCACATCCCCCGGGAAGTGTTTTCAGTCTCTCCTTGCTGGCATGACCGGTGTTCCTCTTCCCCTCTGCGGGCCGCAGCTCAGAGCTACTCTGCGATTGTTTGTCAGAGGGGCCATCTCAGTGCCAGACGTGTGTGTGTGTGTGTGTGTGTGTGTGTGTGTGTGTGTGTGTGTGTGTGTGAGAGAGAGAGAGAGAGAGAGAGATCAGCGTCCACTTTCAGAATCTCCTGTTTGCAGAGAGTGTCATGCGTAGATGCTGAAGTTGTACACGTCTTTAGCATCTCGCCGTCTTTATTTGGTCTGAGAAAAGATGAAGGAGGGAACATTTTAAATAAATAAATAGGTGGGCGGCTCCCGCCTGTCATCCCAGCCACTCAAGAGACTGAGATCCTGAGGATCGCGGTTCAAGGCCATCCTGGGCAGGAAAGTCTGTGAGATTCTGATCTCCCAAGAACCACCAGAAAACCCAAAATGGAGCTGTGGCTCAAGGGGTAGAGCGCCAGCCTTGAGCTGAAGAGCTGAGGGACAGCGCCCAGGCCCCGAGTTCAAGCCCCGTGTCTAAAAAATGTAAAAAGCAAAAAGAAAATCCAAATAGTGAACTCCCCCCACCCCAAATCACTAAAACCCACCTACCCCTGCCCACATCCCACCCGCCTCTCTGCGGAAGGCTCGGCCTCACTTGTCTCTGAAAACCAAGGCTCCAGAACCTTCCAGAACATTCTTTTCAGGCGTTTCTTCACCAACAGGAGGACTTCATTTCATGACT
>NW_024871430.1:0-7500 GCF_019054845.1 Dipodomys spectabilis
TAGTGGTAGAGTGCTCGCTCGCCTTGCAAGCATGAGGCCCTGGGTTTGATTCCTCAGCACTATATAAACAGAAAAGGGGATCAGTGGCACACTGTGGCTCAAGTGGCAGAACAGTTGTGAGCCTTCAGATGAAGAGCAGAGAGACAGCACCCAGACCCAGAGTTCAAGCCTCACGCCCGACAACAAAAAAACTGAAAATAATAAATATATATGTGTGTATCACACTATATGTAAGCATATATATATATATATGTATGTGTGTGTATAAATATATATTGGTATATGTATGTATATGCATGTGTGTGTGTGTGTGTGTGTCTGTGTCTGTGTGTGTGTGTGTGTCTGTGTGTGTGTCTGTGTAGAGAGAGAGAGAAAGCCAGAAGTGGTGATGTGGTTCAAGTGATACAGTGCTAGACTTGAGCAAAAGAAGTTGAGTGACAGTGCTGAGGCCCTGACTTCAAGTCTCAGTATTGCCCACCCCCCCAAAAAAAAATAAAGAAAAAGGAGAGAGAGAGAGAGAGAGAGAGAGAGAGGGTGGGGGGAAGAGAGAAAGTAAAAAACGAAGGAAGGAAGGAAGGAAGGAAGGAAGGAAGGAAGGAAGGAAGGAAGGAAGGAAGGAAGGAAGGAAGGAAGGAATGGTCAATGACCTGTTTTTCTTACCTGTAGAGAAATGCCCCAAACATCTAGAAATTCAGGTTGGGGCAAAGATAAAACAACTAACTATCTGTACATAACTCAGCTGCCACATCCCTCCCCCCCCCCCCCCCCGCCTGTTTAACCCTGAAAACACCCATGAAGTCAAGGAGCTGTGTAGGTCTCTCTCCCTTCAAGAGCACCCACACTGTATTAGAGTATGTCCTTGTCTGTCTGTCTGTCTGTCTGTCTGTGCCTTTTTGGGGGGTCTGGTTGTCTGCTTGCCTGCTTGCTTACTTACTCCATAAAAACTCCACCAGAGTGACTCCTCCAGAAATTCTTATTCAATGATCGAAATCAAGATCAAGAGTCCTAAGGGAAGAGTCCGTACATGGAAGGGTAAAAAGTCACTAGCCCTCACCTGTGTTTGGTGACAAGAAGAACTCCATACCAACCGTCTACCTTAATACATGAGGACAGGGCAGGGAAGGAATAAATTTATTCAGGTGATCTAGTCAGTCACACTGATGGGTCTCTAGGGCTCCCCCTCCATGTCTCCGTCTGTCTGCCTCTGTGTGTGTGTGTGTGTGTGTGTGTGTGTGTGTGTGTGTGTGTGTGTGTGTGTGTGTATCTCAGATCTAGTTGGACTTGTGGATCTCTCGCTCCCCCTTCCATCTCTTACTCTGTGTGTCTTTCCATCGGTCTCTGGGTCTCTGTCTCTCTCTCTCCGTCTCTGTCTCTCCTCTCTGTCTGTCTCTCCTGTGTCTCTGTCCTCTCCCCTCCCCCACCCCTTGCTTTTCTTTGTGGACTCAAGGCAGAACTGTATTTCAGGCCCAGTGGCCTCTGCTTACTCAGCTTGCCAGCCTGGAACCCGCCAGAGGCAACTTCTTCCTTGGTGTCCCCGAAGGAAGGAGGGAGCAGGAACCGGTGCCCCAAAAGAGACTCTTATCTCCAATGAATCACCCGCCTGGCCACCCGCCCGCCCGTGTCAACCCACACAGAATATGAAAGCCACACATGAGCTCAAGAACATGCAAAGACTCAGTTTAGAGGAGTCTCATGTTGAACATGGAGACTCGGTCTGTAAACAAGATGGATGCCGCTGCCATCTCTGCTGCCATTTAGACCCGAGTTTTTAGGGAAGCTGTCTACCACCCACATTCCCAGTCCACTTCCTTGAGAATGTCTCAAGGATGGATGGCTAATTTTACTAAATCATCACCTGGTTTCCCGAAGGAGAAAATGCCTCTGCACACCCCCCCCCTGCAGATCCCTTCCCAAGGCCCCACGTCTGGGCGGGGGAGGGGGGAGATAAAAAAAACAACAACCAAAAAGCATGTAAATAAGCCGGGCCGCTGGTGGCTCACGCCTGTAATCCTAGCTACTCAGGAGGCTGAGATCTGAGGATCGCGGTTCAAAGCCAGCCCGGGCAGGAGAGACCTATAGACTCCGATCTCCAATAAACCACCAGAAAACCGGAAGTGGTGCTGTAGCTCAAGTGGTAGAGCGCTCGCCTTGAGCTGAAGAGCTGAGGGACAGCGCCCAGGCCCAGAGTTCAAGCCCCAAGGCCGACAAAAAAAAAAAAAAAAAAGCACGTAAATAATAAGTGGATATACGTATATTTATATGTGTGTATCACACTATGTATAAGTATATATATATATATGTGTGTGTGTGTATGTATATATATGTATAAATAAATGAACATATGTGTGCTTATACGTATATACGTATATGTATAAATAAATGAATGTGTTTATATATGTATATGCATATAAACACATATATATGTATAGATATATACATACACGCATACTCACGCACACACACGCACGCACACACACATAGATATATATAGATATATGTAGATGTATATCTATATCATAGATAGATAGATAGATAGATAGATAGATAGATAGATAGATAGATAGATAGATAGATAGATAGATAGATAGATAGATATCACGTACATAGACATAAGTAGCGCTGTGGCTCAAATGGTACAGTGCTAGACTTGAGCCGAAAAAGCTGAGTGTCTGAGTGACAGTACTCAGGCCCTGACTTCAAGACCCAGGATTGCCCACCCCTCCAAAAAAATAGAGAAAAAGAGAGAGAGAGAGAGAGAGAGAGAGAGAGAGAGAGAGAGAGAGAGAGAGAGAGAGAGAGAGATGGTGGGGGAAAAAAGAAAGAAAGGAAAGAAAAAAGGAAGGAAGGAAGGAAGAGTCAGTGACCTCTTTCTCTTACCTGTAAAGAAATGCCCCAAACATCTAGAAATTCAGGTTGGGGCAAAGATAAAACAACTAACTATCTGTGCATAACTCAGCTGCCACATTCCCCCGCCCCCCCCCCCCCCCCCCGCTTTAACCTTGAAAACACCCATGAAGTCAAGGAGCTGTGTGGGTCTCTCTGTCTGTCTGACTGTGTCTGCCTTTTTTTTTTTTTGGACTGGTTGTCTGGTTGCCTGGTTGCCTGCTTGCTTACTCCATAAATTCTTTTTTTTTTTTTTAATTTTATTTTATTTTATTTGAGAACATACTGTACAGAGGGGTTACAACTACATGGGCAGGATAATGCACACATTTCCTACCAAGCATTGCAGCCTCCTCCTTTGTTTACACTTCATCTCCCTTCCCAGCCACCCCCCTCCCCCCAACCCAATCCTTCCCCCTTCCCCGCCCCCCCACCGTAAAGCTCCTTTTTCACACGACATTTTGTACTTCTCATTGTTGCAACAGGTCCACCTGAATCCTTAAACGACTTGTTTGTCCCCATCTCCCCCATAAGTTATACTGACATCAAATATAGTGAAAGCGGGGGTTACACTGTGGGGGGGGGGGGGGACATACAAAGCAACAAAGAAACAATCCTATAAATGCGTTAGAAACACGTGCATGAAAAAAAAACCATTAAAATACATATTCAAGGGTTCGTTTTCCTAACATCACATTATCTGACCTTTTCCACTTGACTCATACATATACTAGATATTGCAAATAAGGGAAACCATGGGACCTATGTTTCTTTGGGCCTGGCTTACTTCACTTAATATAATTTTTTCCAAGCCTTTCCATTTCCTAACAAATGGGGAAATGTCATTCTTTCTGATTCCTCCAGAAATTCTTATTCAATGATCGAAATCAAGATCAAGAGTCCTAAGGGAAGAGTCCGTACATGGAAGGGTAAAAAGTCACTAGCCCTCACCTGTGTTTGGTGACAAGAAGAACTCCATACCAATAGTCTACCTCAATACATGAGGGCAGGGCAGGGAAGGAATAATTTATTCAGGTGATCTAGTCAGTCACACTAATGGGTCTCTAGGGCTCCCCCTCCATGTGTCCCTCTGTCTGTCTCTCTCCGCGTGTGTCCGTCTCCGTGTGTGTGTGTGTGTGTGTGTGTGTGTGTGTGTGTGTGTGTGTGTGTGTGTGTGTGTCCGTCCGTCCATCCGTCTGTTTGTTGATTCAGGGGAATCTAGTTGGACTTGTGGATCTCTCGTTCCCCCTGCGGCTCTTTCCCTGTGTGTCTTTCTGTCGGTCTCTGGGTCTCTGTCTCTGTCTGTGTGTCTGTCCCTCTTTGTCTCTGTCTCTGTCTGTCTCTCCTCTCTGTCTCTCTGTCCTCTCCCCTCCGCCCCCCCCCCCCCCCCCCGCTTGCTTTTCGTTGTGGACTCCAGGAAGAAATGTATTTCAGTCCCAGCGGGGCTCTGCTTACTCTGCTTGCCAGCCTGGAACCCACCCGCCAGCGGCAACTTCTTCCTTGGTGTCCCTGAAGGAAGGAGGGAGCAGGAACCGGTGTCTTATCTCCAATGAATCGCACACCCCACCCCGCTCGCTCATCCGCTCGCCCGCCCGCCGGCCGGCCGTGTCAACCCACGGAGAACATGAAAGCCCACATGAGCTCGTGGACACTCGGTCTGTAAACAAGATGGATGCCGCTGCTGCCATTTAGGCCCGAGTTTTTAGGGAAGCTGTCTACCACCCAGACACATTCCCAGCCCACTTCATTGAGAATGTCTCAAGGAGGATGGCTGAAGGATGGATGGCTAATTTTACTCAATCTCTCTTTCTTCTTCTTTTGCCAGCCCCTAGACTGGCAAAACAAGTGGGGGAGGGCTGGGAAGGTGAAGAGCACACACACACAGAGAGAGAGAGAGAGAGAGAGAGAGAGAGAGAGAGAGAGAGAGAGACAGCACCCAGCCCCAGAGTTCAAGCCTCACACCCGACACACACACACACACAAAAACATGAAAATAGCTGGGCGCTGGTGGCTCGCGCCTGTAATCCTAGCTGCTCCGGAAGCTGAGATCTGAGGATCTCGGTTCAAAGCCAGCCTGGGCACGAAAGACCGTGAGACTCTTATCTCCAATAAGCCACTCAGAAAACCGGAAGTGGTACTGTGGCTCAAGTAGTAGCGCCCTAGGCTTGAGCTGAAGAGTTGGGGGACAGTGTCCAGGGCCAGCCAGGGTTCAAGCCCCACGTCCCGGGAAAAACCAAACCAAAAAACAAAACAAAACCAAAAAAAAAACAAAAATCATGAAAATAATAAGGCAATGTGTGTGTGTGTGTGTGTGTGTGTGTGTGTGTGTGTGTGTGTGTGCGTGCGTATCACAGTATATATGTATGTGTATAAATATATGTGTGCATGTATATATACACATATGTGTATAAATATATATGTGCACGTATATATACACATGTGTATAAATAAACGAATAGATGTGTGTTTATACATATATACGTCTATGTATAAAATGAATATATATAATATATATTACACACACACACACACACACACACACACACACACACACACACACACACACACGCCACGTACATAGTACATAGACAGATAAAGCCAAAAGTGGAGCTCTGGTTCAAGTGATAGACTGCTAGAATTGAGCCAAAAAAGCTGAGTCGCTGAGTGACAGTGCCTTGACTTCGAGTCCCAGGATTGCCCACCTCCCCCCCCCATAAAAAAGAGAAAAAGGAGAGGGGGGGCACACAAAGAAAGAAAGAAAGAAAGAAAGAAAGAAAGAAAGAAAGAAAGAAAGAAAGAAAGAAAGAAAACAAGCGTTAATGATCTGTTTATCTTATCTGTAAAGAAATACCCCAAACATCTAGAGTTGAGATTGGAGCAAAGATAAAACAACTATCTGTGCATAATTCAGTTGCCACATTCCCCCCGACCCCCCACTTTAACCCTGAAAACACCCATGAAGTCAGGAGCTGTGTGGGTCTCTCTGTCTGTCTGTCTGTCTGTCTGTGTCTGCTTTTTTTTTTTTTTTTTTTTTGTGGTCGGGTTGTATGGTTGTCTGGTTGCCTGATTGCTTACTCCATAAAACTCCACCAGAGTGACTCCTCCAGAAATTCTCATTCAATGATCAAAATCAAGGGTCCTAAGGGAAGAGTCCCTACATGGAAGGGTAAAAAGTCACTAGCCCTCACCTGTGTTTGGTGACAAGAAGAACTCCATACCAATCGTCTACCTTCATACATGAGGGCAGGGCAGGGAAGGAATAAATTTATTCAGGTGATCTAGTCAGTCACACTGATGGGTCTCTAGGGCTCCCCCTCCATGTCTCCCCCTCTCTGCCTGTCTGTGTGTCGGTCTCTTGTCTTTGCCTCTGTGTGTGTGTGTGTGTGTGTGTGTGGTGGGGGCATGTGTGCCTGTTCCTGTTTGTTGATTCAGGTGATCTAGTTATACTCCCCATCTCTCCCTCTGTCTGCCTGTGTGTCGGTGTGGTGTGTGTGTGTGTGTGTGTGTGTGTGTGTGTGTGTGTGTGTGTGTGTGTGTGTGTGTGTGTGTGTCTGTCTGTCTGTCTGTCTGTCTGATTATTCAGTTGGTGTAGTTAGATTTGTGGATCTCTCGCTCCCCCTCCATCTCTCCATCTCCCTCTTGTCTGCCTCTGTGTGTGTGTGTGTGTGTGTGTGTGTGTGTGTGTGTGTGTGTGTGTCCGTCTGTCTGTCTGTCTGTCAGTGTGTCTGTCTGTCTGTCGATGATTCGTTCAGGGGACCTAGTTGGACTTGTGGATCTCTCGCTCCCCCTCCATCTCTTCCCCTGTGTGTCTTTCCGTCGGTCGCTGGGTCTCTGTCTCTCTCTGTCTCTGTCTCTTTCTCTCTGCCTCTCTGTCTCCTGTCTGTCTCTGTGTCCCCCCTCCCCGCCTCCCCGCCTCCCCGCCTCCCCTCGGTCTTGCTTTTCCTTGTGGACTCCAGCGGGGCTCTGCTTACTCTGCTTGCCAGCCTGGAACCCACCCGCCAGCGGCAACTTCTTCCTTGGAAGAAGGAAGGAGGGAGCAGGAACCAGCGTCCCAGAAGAGACTCTCATTTTCAACGTGGACACTCGGTCTGTGAACAAGATGGATGCCGCCGCCGCCATTTAGGCCCGAGTTTTTAGGGGAAGCTGTCTACCAACCCAGACACATTCCCAGCCCACCTCCTTGAGAATGTCTCAAGGATGGATGGCTAATTTTATTCAATCATCATCTGGTTTCCGGAAGGAGAAAATGCCTCTGCTCACCCCCACCCCGCAGTTCCCCTCCCCGGGTATCCTGCACACGAGATGGCAGTCCTTGTGATATCTGAGCTGCCACACCACACCACACCACACCACACCACACCACACCACACCACACCACACCACACCACACCACACCACACCACACCACACTGTGGCAGAAAGTTCCTCCTATGGATTGTCTGGCCTCAGGAATTGACTCTCTCCCCGAGCCGAGGCCCCTTTTCCTTGGGAAAGAAGGATGTCCATGAGGACAAAAATAAGACCGAAAACAGAGCAAACTTATCCATAAGACAGGTAGGGCACGAAACCTTTCGGCCGGTCGGTAAAGAAAATCCCCAGGCAAAGGCTCACCGGCCG
>NW_024871430.1:20000-42500 GCF_019054845.1 Dipodomys spectabilis
CACGACCCCCCCACCGCCTCCTTCCCGCCGGGGGGGGCGGAAGGAGCGGAGAGGGAACACGGGCAAACCAGGGCATCCGTCTGTCTCTCCACGGGGACCAGACGTCAACGAGCGTGAGCGAGGAGAGGGCAGAGCCCCACCCCTCCCTCCCAGCCAGCGGGCGGCGGCGAGGAGGAGACGGGGAGCCAACGAGGGGGAGCGAGGGCGGCGAGGCGGATCCCGGGTCGCCGCACACCAGAACGACCGGGCAGGCCCGACCGGCCCGAGAGCACACACGAGGGTGGGCGCGGAGCGGGCGCGGGAAGGGAGGGAGGCGCGGACCTCGATCCGGGAGACCGAGGCCACCGACCAGCGAACGCCGGCAGCGACCGGGAAGACCGACACCGGCGGGCCAAGCCGGCCGCCGACGCGACCCAACCGCCACCATCCAGGACGGCGGCGCGGGCACACGGGCGCAAGCAGGCCACCGCGCGGTGACGAGCGGAGAGAGGAAAGAGCACGGAGAGGGCAGGGGAACCCGTGGCCGGGGGGGGGAAGGGTACCGCACCGCACCCAAGCGCGGGGGCACCGCATCACCGACACCCCGCCTGCCGGCCCGGCGGGCACGGGAGCGGCGGCGCGCACACACGGACGGGGAGGAGCGCCAGGCCCCTTTCTCCGCCCGGAGGCGGCGCGCCGACGTCCACGGTCCAGCCGGCCAGCCGGCCGGGTCGCGTGTGGCGCACACCCGAGCGGCCGGAAAGCCAGGGGCGACGCACACGACGCAACGCACGCCACACGGCCACGGGGGGGTCTTCTCTCCAACCTCCCTCAGAAGCCGGCCCGAATTCACTCGCTCGCACGGACGCGGGGGCCGAGCGCACAGCGACCCGCGCCGCCGCGGACCGGCGGTGCCGGCAGGGGGTCGGGGGTCCGCGGCGACGACCCGTCGGCGACAAGTCACCGGCCAACGGCGGCGGCCGGAGGCGGCGGCAGGGACCCCGGGAGGCGGGCGACACCAAACCCAACGCACGCGAGCACGCTCACACGCGGACACCGCCGGCACAGAGCGGACAGGGCCAGGCACGGGAACCGGGGTCGCGCCGGGCACGCGGCGGCGACACGCCGAGAGAGCACAACACCCCGGATCCGGGACAGGGGCGGGGACGAAGCCACACGGCTCGAGACGGAGGAGACGATGCGATGCGGGCAAGCCTACGCACGGCAAAGCGGGAGGGAGGCGCGGGAACCCGGGACAACATCGCGCAGGCACGCGAGGCGGCACCCAGCGGGAGGAGGCACGTCGTGACGCCGGCTTCGGGCCCCTCGGACGGCCAACTCCCGAGCGAGGGACGCACGCGGGAATCTCACCACCATCGCCCCCGTGGCGTACCGGCGGTCCCGCTGGCAGGAACCCTCGTCGTGAGCAAAACCGATCCGGGAAGACCCTTCAAAAGCCACCGCCGCCGCGACGACGTGCCTCCCCCACACCGGGGGAGCAGCCTCACGAGCTGAGCGCCGTCCCCCCCCCCAAGAGAACACCAACACAACGCCCGACTCGACCGTCCGCCGGTGGCCGGCCACCAGGCCAAACCGGCGAGGATCGCGGAAGGCTGATGCGGGTGAGGAGGGCACGCCGGAAGCACAACAAGAAGAGCAGCGGGAGGGTCACCGGGTCGGGTCACCGGGGCGAGAGGCGAGTGAGCGAGCGGCCACCCCCTCACACGGGCGGGTGGCGCAGCCGCAGACCAACGGGGAGGTGGGACCTTTCCGGGCACAGCCGGCACGCCAGGTAAACGAACGCGGGATCTCACCACCCCCAACTCCGGGGCGGTCCCGCGCAACGCCTGGGACACCGAGCCGGCCGACCAGCGGACCGGAAACCCCCACCGCGGCAGCGGCGGGCCCCCCCAAAAGAGGCCCGAGAGGGAAAAGGCAGCTCTCACACACACCTCAAAGACCCCGTGAACGCCCGCGGAGCCGCCCGCGCCAGCAGGGCCCCACCGCCTCCATCCACACCACACCGCCGGGCACAGCACCCATCATCGACCGCCTCTTTTTCGGCCGCGTGAGCAAGGGCCCACACACACCGGGATCCTCGGCTCCGGGGGGCCAGAACCCCCCCGAGCGGCGCACCACCACGGGCACGGCGGCCCCGGAACACCGCGGGGCCCAGCGCCCGCACGGCGCCGTCGTCGCCAACGGGCGGCGGCCCACACAGACGCTCGGGAGCAGCGTCGCCAGGGGCCGGAGGGGGAGGGGGACGGGACCCCCAAAAACCCCACGGCAACCCAAGCACGAGGCCGGGAAGCCACACACCACACGCCCTCGCATCGCGACCCGGCACGGGCTCCAGGCTCCGCCACTCGACACACCGCACGCGAGGCAGGGGCGGGGACGGATCGGGAACGTCCTCCACTCACCACACCAGACGACGGCCCGGGAGAGGTCCCGCGGGACCCTCCCCCAGCTCGGAGGGGGGAGGCGCGGGCACGCAGTTTACCGACGCGGGCAGCCACTAGCGCTCAAAAGCGGGGCAGGGAGCGGCAGGGCCGCGGGAGCCCATCGGGGGCGGGCCCCCGCCAACCCAGCAGCGCACGCCGCTTCCCGAACGAGGATCGCTAGAGAACCTCTCCTCACTCTGAGGGTGGCCCGCACCCAACCCCGACGGGAACCCCGCCGGGAACCAGCACACATCAGAGGCGTCCATCCTTCCCACCACGGGGGGCAGGGAGGGGTGGGGCACAGGGGGGGGTCTGCGGCAGCAGCAACACCAACCCTGGTCGGTCGGCCTTGCCGTGCGGGGCCAGAGCAAAGTCGCGCACACGGGCGGGAAGCCCGCACGGGCCCCGCTCGCCTCCCACTGCAACATCTCAGGTCCCCCGGTGCGATGAAAGCCAGGTGACACGGCAGGGAAGACAAGCCAGGACCAGGGCCGGCAGCTCATGCGGGGAAGCCACCGCCCAGCGCAACAAGGGAAGAGCGCTCCTCTGGGGAACCGCCTCGACCCCCCCCAGCAGAGACGTCAATCTCAACGGTAACTTCTCACTCGCACAAAAGCCCCACGAACCCGAGGACGGCCGGGACACACCACGGGCAGCAGGCTGGCACAAGGCAGCGGACAACGCCAGGATCGGGAACGACACCACCACTCAGCCTCAGGCACCTGAGAGAACCAACCGGGAGCGTTCCGGGAGCACCGCAAGAGGGCAGAGCGCGAGGCGCGGTTTTTCACACCACACAGCACGGGCAAGCACGGAGCACCGACCCTCCCTCTCCGCGGAGAGAGCCGACCCCCGTGCCGATAACGAGTCACGGGAAGAGAGGAGCAAGATCAGGGCGCCCCCCTCCTCCAGCGTGTACAAGTCCCCGACCTCACGGCGAGGGCAGGGAGAGCGCAGCCGGGCCCGGTTGCCGCACCCCCGCTTCCCCGCACACCACCGGCGCCGGCACGGTGGGACGGGTGAGGGCAGGGGCCCACGGGCAGAACGAGAAGAGCGGTCCCATTCGCCATGAATGTCCGTCCCTCGCCTGGCGCAGCTTAGGCCCGGGCCCGAAGGAGATCGCAACGTCACCACATCAATCACACCGAGGGGGTGGGAGAAGGCAGCCACGCGGCACTCGGGAGGCGGTGGCCCAGGGAAGCTCGGCTCCTGAGAGGGCCAACAGCCTGGGGATAAAAGCGTAGCCAGGACAGAAACCCTTCCGTGAGTAAGGAGCGAGGTAAAAAGAAAAAGAAAAAAAAAAAAATGAAAAAAATACCACGGGGCTTAAGCGTCCCTGGCACTCGGGATAACCAGGACACCTCTGCCGGGCACAGGACCGAAGAAGCTAGAAAGGGAGGAAAAAAAAAGAAAAAAAAAAAAAAGAAAAAGAAAAAAAGCCACGGACAGCGCTCGGGAGGTAGCGCAGCTCAGCGGCCGACCAGGCCCGCCATCGGGAAGCGGCAGGTCGGGGGAGTTGGAGCTAGGGGCGATAGGAGGAAGGAAAAAAAAAAAAGTCACGGAGGTCGGGCGAGCCCAACGGCAGAACGGGGATGCCGCACACGCAAGAGTCCGGACTCGGCGGCCGGCGGCCCCCCCCCCCCTTTTTCCTCCTCAAGCCGGCCACGGCGAGGGAAGCACACCGTGCGGGCCCTACCTATGCACACCCCAGGCAACCAACCACTCTCCTCCTCAGCGTGCCGAGGCAAGGGCCAGAATCTGGCACCGGGAGCGGGGGAGAGATCAAGGACGACGGGACTCACTCAGCCGCCAACCACCACCACACCCACGAGCCACCACAGGGACACAGGGCCTGCCCAGGGCAGCGGGAGCCCAGGGTGTGAGGGGAAGGACAGGGGGACCCGGACCGGGAAGAGACGGGAAAGGCCCAGCACACAGCATCCGAGAGAGCCCCCAGAGACCCGCTGACAGCCACCGGGACACAGCATGCCAGCACCCTCCTGCAGGTACAAAATCCTCACGTCACCACGCCAAAACCAGGTCGTCAGGCAGGGGCGACAACTCGCTGGCGACAGGGACCTCTCGGAAACCACATCAGGGACACCTGTCCCCAACACGTCCCCAACAGAGCCCAGACACGGAACTCTCAGGGACAGCTGGTCGACCACATAAGGCGAAGACAGACGAAGAGCCAGGGCGGGAGCGGGGTCAAGGGACGCTCCCGCCCCACTACCTCGCAGGCACACACCCCGGGTGTGCACGGGCTCACCGCACGGGCGGTACGGGGAGCCTTCCCCCGGCAGACGCGAGGCACCCACTCCGAGAGGCACCCAACCACCACACCCACACCGCGCGGGGTCGGTGGTGAGCGCCCTGCCGCCAGCACGCACACACCCGGGACTCCCGGGCTCGGGTCCCCGACTCCCGAGGTGCTCCCTCCGCCTCGAGTTTTCCCCTACGCAGGGCCCACCGGGCAAGTCCCCGCAGATGGTAGGTAGGTCCCGGCCCCGAGGCTCGCCTCGGCCGTGCCCGCGGCTCCTCCCGCCGGAGAGGTCTGTCCTCCGGCCTCCGGGGCCGTGGAGGAGGCCGTGGAGGGAGGCCACACGGGGCCGGCGACCCAGGCCCTCGCTCCCGGCACGCGCCAAGCGCTCACTCGGAGGTGACTCCGACGACCATCCTATGTCGGGGATGGGGGGGGCGTAGGTCCCGGCCCCGAGGCTCGCCTCGGCCGTGCCCACGGCTCCTCCCGCCGGAGAGGTCTGTCCTCCGGCCTCCGGGGCCGTGGAGGAGGCCGTGGAGGGAGGCCACACGGGGCCGGCGACCCAGGCCCTCGCGCCCGGCACGCGCCAAGCGCTCACTCGGAGGTGACTCCGGGGAGGGGGGGGGGGGTCCGAGTCCGGGCCGGGACCGGCCCCACCACCTATCGGCTCACCCGGGGACCCTCTCCCCCGACTCCCGAGACGTCCCTCGTACTCTCCTTTTTTCGCCCTCAAAGACCAGAGTCCAGGGAGGGGAGGAGGACAAGGCGTCGGGCCCAGACAGAACTACTGGTCGACCCGACAAAGCTGCCACCCCCCGCACAGACCGGGCACCGAAGAGAGAGCGGCGACGCACGGCCCCACCCCGCGCTCGCCTGCGGGCGCAAAGTCCGACAGAACAGCCGCCCCGGCGCCACAGCGACACCACGGCGACAGTCGCGCCCGGCACCCGGCAGAGGCCGGGCCTCCGCCCGGCTCGCTGCCGCCAGACCTCCTCCTCCTCCACTCGCTCGCTCGGCTGAGAACGAGGGGACTGTCATATCAAAGCGGACGCCAGGGGGAGCACGACAACCGCCTTCCAACGACCGACTCCACCGAGCCGCCGTACCCCGGATCGGCGCGCGCCGGCCGGCTCTGAGCTCCGGAGACACAGAACACGGAAACAAATCGCCTCACTCACCACCGCCACGCACCGAGTGGCACAACCTAGGTCAGGACCTGCAGCCGGGTCCTCTCTGCGACCTCACGAACGACACCAGAGCCACCAGAGACCTAGACCGAGATCGAGCCGCCGCCGCCGCCGCCGCCGCCGCCGCCGCCGCCGCCGCCGCCGCCGCCGCCAGCGACCAAAGTGAAACCAGGAACCAGGACGAGATTCGCCCGAACGGAGCGGCCCGAACCCGAGAACCGGGAAGCTGGGATCGGTCCCAAGCAGGAAGGGGCGGCAAAGACGGCAGGCCCGCACCACGAGAGAAAACGAACCGGCCACCCGCACGACCTCCGCCGCCCGTGGCAAGACCCCCACCCCCGCCCAACATGGCCAGAAAAGGGCAAGTGAGCGCTCGTCCCACCGTCTGCCTGCCCGTCTTTTTTTTTGGGGGGGGGGGGGAGTGGGGGGGGGTTGTTTGTACGTTTTGTTTTCTTTTTCCCCCAGATGGAAACCAGAAAGAGAAAAAAAAAAAAAAAAAACTCCCAAAGATGGGTCGGCTCCAGCAAGAGACGAGCCGTCGGGAGGCACCCCGCTCACTTGTGAAAGTCCGCTCCTCGCCCGCCCCACAACACACTCCCTCCCCCCGCCCCCACCCGCCACCCCTCACAGGCAGGGAAAGGGCAGGGGGAAGGCCAGAGAGAGGTTTCTTCTAACACACAGAGAGTAGCTACGTCACGCACACAGGTCTGGAAAACCACGGTGACCGTGCAATGGGAAGCATGAGTCCACTCACCCATCACCGAATGACAGGAAAGCCAAACGAGAGCCGCTGCTGGCTGGGTGGGGAAGGAAGGGGAGGTGGCACCCGTGTGACGCTTATCCCCGGGCACCGCACCGGACGGAACGACCTTCTCACCGGTTCGTACTCTAGCCTGTCCAGACAGCTAGCCTTTTCTAATAGGCTCTGCCACTCTCTCTCTGGAGCAGGATTCGGGGCATGAGGCGATGAATCTAAACCCTACACACAGGTGTCGGAGGGTAGAGGCATCATCACTCACATGCCTGTGGTGGAGGACCTGGACCCGAGCGTGGCGGTGCACAGTGTGTGTGTGTGTGTGTGTGTGTGTGTGTGTGTGTGTGTGTGTGTGTGTGCGGGGCTGGGGGGAGGGCAGGTAGGGAACCCTAGGAGGAAACACAGGGAGAGACGAGGGGCCCCGGCCCAAACAGAGTGGAGGCGTCAGTCAGAGGGGCGATCCTATCGCCCGGGGGTGAAGCATGGTTAGAACCCACAGGCCCGGCGGGCGTACTTCTCTTTGGAGTTCGCACTGGGAACATACGCAGGCACAAGTGCCCCAGCACACACATCGCATCACAGACGGGTAGAGAGGCAGAGCCAGGGGTTCAGGCATGGCAAACACTCTATTCCGTCAACACACACACACACACACACACACACACACACACACACACACACACACACACACGTTACGGTGTGTGTACAATATCCACAAGGTAAAAGTTTATTCATCCATTCCCCAAAGAATAAGAATAAGATTATGTCAGACAGAGGGAAGTAGATCGACGGACTAGGAGCGCGAGGGGCGGGGGGGGGGGGGGGGGGGGAGGGGGTTGCCGGCGGCGGAGAAGAACCTAGAACAGGTGATGCCAGGGGAAGACAGACCGGCGGAAAGACAGACAGACAGACCGATCCGACCGACCGACCAACGGCACGGCACGTGTTTTCCCTCCTATGTGGATGCTAGACCTAAACTATAACTGGACATGGTAAGCTACACAGCACTCCGGGCAAACAGAGTGTGTGTGTGTGTCCCCGTGTGGGTGACACACATAACGTCCTTTTGTCAGAAGGTGTAACTTCTCTGAGCATTTAAGATATTGCAGAGAAGACATAAGACGTGATATCCCTAAGTGGCACGACTGTGAACGTATTATCACAACCGGACGTGTTAGGATTAAAGCTGGAATTAGGAGGACAGAAACGTACCTGTCATTATTACAAGTATATTTGGTTTAGGATCTTTCAAAACACATTGATGTATCCTTCTGGACACCATGGTCTAGGACCACACCAGTAAATAGCCACTTCAAAGCCAGATCATCGGTTGGATACGTTTCAATTGGTTTATATTGCATCCTCCAATATTTTTTTCTTCTTTTTATTCTATCTTCTCACTAAAGATCCAGTGGCATAAAGCTACTTTTGTTCTATTCATGTTCCATAACTGAAGTGATCTGCTTTGTTTTGCAGCTTTCTCAGCTTAATTCACTGAGGCCTATTTAGTCACACATGATGAGAGGTCCAGATACATCTTTGGGGCCACGGATGGCTTTTGTAAAGTCCATTTGGGGAAATAGCAAATATAATCTACCGTGTTCTAAAATTTAACAGATTATCTCTATGGGACCGATAGAAATACCCAGATGTGCCCTGTCAACAGCCAGTTATTTTAACTTACTTAAGGGAAATCAAGTGAATAAAAGTCTATATAGTTCAAGAAATTTTATTCTGATACCTATATAAAAAGTTTACCTGAGTGGGTGAGGACATTTGCATGAAATTTCACCTAGGGCAGCACTTGATATTTATAACTCTCCCTGAACTATTGCATTGCCTGTTTTCCATTTTCTTGGCACTCCTTGAGAAATGTTCCCGTCTCAATCTTTCACCCACTGCAGCCGTGGGACCCTTTTTCATAATACTGACGTAAAGACATTTGTGTTACTGTATATAAATTACAACCGTAAATAAACTGGTACAGTTTGCTCATAAGACGTAATATCCAAACGAATTCCGTGTCCAGAAAATAACGAAAAGAAACACCCCCTGCGGGCCCCCCTCCCCCTCCGCTCGGCCCTCCCTTCAAGAAAATTTCCTTGTTTGCTGTGGTTTCATTTTGTTTTGTTGTAAATAAAGCCGCAGAAGAGAGCCGGCGATACCTCATCGCGACTCTCGCGAGAGTCTGCGAGACTCTCGCGAGAGTCGCCAGCCTCCGCCATCAGCCCCGAATCACTCCCTGTCACTCCACACGGTGTCCAGTAGGTGGCACCCCGAAACAAGGAAAAACAACGTCAGGCCCAAGATCGATCCCGACCGAACCGACACTTTAGGAAGGTCTTGTGAGGAAGGAACACCTCCCCCTCACCCGCGCGCGCGCACACACACACACACACACACACACACACACACACACGCACGCACACACACACACACAGACACACACACACACACACACACACACACACACACACACACACACACACACACACACACACACGCCCCAGCATCCCCGCCCACACAGGTCATGAATGGCAAACCCCTATCGCACAGAGAGACAGACAGACAAAGCACACCGGGTGTGGAGAGAGACCGCAAATGAAAAACAAAAACAAAACCAAAAAACATTTTCCTGGCTTGACCCATGAATGGGCCTGGGCTGGCATTCTGTCCTCTGGGATCTACAGTCAATCCATGGCGGGTCTCGCCTCTCTCCTCATCACTGTAATCCTATCTGATATTTGCCAGAGCCGAACGTGCAGTGGGGACACTTTGGTTCATCGATCTAAACTAGGGGCCGGGGGGGGGGGGGGGGGGGGAGGGTGGCGGGCGCGGAGGGGAAGCCTAGGAAGTCTGTTGCTATAGTTGGTGGCGGCGGCGGCGGCGGCGGCGGCGGCGGTGGTGGCAGTGCAAAGTGTGTGGGGGGGGAGGGGAAGAGGTAGATCACATGCTGCCATGCGTGCCTGTGTCTGTGTGGTAGGAAACAGCAGCAAAGATCAAGGGGTGCAGGGTGTGTGTGTGCACGCCCCAATCCTGGGACTTGAACTCAGAGCCTGAGTGCTGTCCCGTGGCTCTTGTGCTCAAGACTGGCACTCTGGGGCTGGCAAGGTGGCTCAGTGGTAGAGCGCTTGCCTTGCGTGCATGAGGCCCCGGATTCGATTCCTCAGCACCACATAAGCAGAAAAAAGCCGGAAGTGGCATTGTGGCTCAAGTGGTAGAGTGCTAGCCTTAACCTGAAGAGCTGAGGGACAGCGCCCAGGCCCAGAGTTCAGGCCCACGACCGGACACCCCCTACCCCGTGCCAAAAAAAAAAAAACAGAGAGACTGGCAGTCTGCCATTTGAGCCAAAACTCCACTTCTGGCCTTTGGGTTGCTTAATTGAAGACATGAGGCTCACCAAAGTGCAATGCCTATATACCTCTGATCATATAAGAAGTCTTCCCCTTTCTTTGTGTTTGTTATCATCGACGTTATTTTGTTTTCTCTTCCCCCCCCCCATTGTTTCTTCCTTCATCTATTTCCGGGAGGGGCAAGAAATGGAGGGACCCAGGATGAAGAAGTGCAACAGTGGCACTCACTAGACACTATGTTGACACACAACCTGTGGCTGGGGAACAAACAGAACTTGAGGGAGGGAAAATCTGTGAGAGAGCCAGGGAAGGGGTGACATTGTCCAAAAAAAATGTACTCTTTTTTTGGGGGTGGGGGGAAATGGGAGGGCAGGAATGGAAACAAAGGAGGAGGCAGCAATGCTTGATAAGAAATGTACTCATTTCCTTGCTCTTGCTCCTGTCATTGTAACCACTCTGTAAGTATTTTCACAATTAAAACAACTCATTAGCCGGGCGCCGGTGGCTCACGCCTGTAATCCTAGCTACTCAGGAGGCTGAGATCTGAGGATCGCGGTTCAAAGCCAGCCCGGGCAGGATAGCGCCCAAGCCCAGAGTTCAAGCCCCACGAGAAAAAAAAACAAAAACAAAAACAAAAAAAAAACTTATTAATTAAAAAAAAATGTACTCTTCCTACCCCACTTATGTAATGTAATCTTTCCTATCCTTTTTTTTTGGGGGGGGGGGGGTCGGTGGTGTTTCTTAAACTCTGGGCCTGGGTGCTGTCCCTAAACTCTTCAGCTCAAAGCGAGCGCTCTACCGCTTGAGCCACAGCGCCACTTCCGATTTTCCAGTGCCTTATTGGAGATAAGAGTCTGGTGACTTTCCTGCCCTGGCTGGCTTTGAACCGTGATCCTCAGCTCTCAGCCTCCTGAGCAGCTAGGATTACAGACGCGAGCCACCGGTGCGGACTGGCATACTTTAACCGTTCTGTATGTCACCATTTCCCTAACAATTTGTAAAAAAAAAAAATCAAGAGAGAGGGCGGGGGAGATAACAACCCCTCACGCCTGAGAAGTGAAACCCAACGGGCTTCTAACCGATCTGAGATTCTTTGAAGGTTTTTGCGATGTTAATCACAATCACAAACACAGACGGACAGTTTCTCCAGTCACTCCTTTAGAGGAACGGGGAACAGGGACAGGGAGAAGAGAGGCAGATCCTGGCCTGACCTAGGCGGGAAGATGGAGGGGAGACAAGACTCCTGAACTCCTTTTTCCCCCTCACTCTCCTCCGTCCAGAGGGTGGGAGCTTAGGGGTCGGCCACGGGGACATCCCACGGTCACAGTCATGCCTCCCGGAGGGGCAGAGGGCAGAGCACAGGCAAGCATGCCAGCTTCCCCGCCCGCCCCTCCCATTCTGTCCCTGGCGGGCTTGGGCGGGAGGCATACTACTGGCAGCGGGCGGGTGGAAGCAGTCTGACAACTCCATCTTGCAGGAAGTCAGTGGCTGCTGGTGGTAGGCAGGGAGGGTCCCAGCAGAAAAAGACCCGAGAGAGAGCGCGCAGGCTTTTCCTGCCCAAGGGCAAAAGAGGCCACTTTTGTAAAGACGGGGAGGGGGAGGGGAGGCTGATTCACTCCCCCCCCCCACCCCACCCCGCGCGCTAATGAAGTTACAGGAGCTGAGGGCTGGGCGCCCCTCCCCACCCTGCAGGAGTGTTTCGCAGCGGACTCAGGGCAGGGCGGGGGTGGGGGTGGGGTGGGCTGGTTTAAGCCTGGAGCCCCAGTCAACTCAGGAACTTCAGGCAACTTTCCTTTGTCTTGTAAATGTCGTCATGGCAACGATTTAAGCGCCCTGGGGGGGGGGGGGGGAGGGGGGGAGGAGAAAGAAGAAGAAACAAACACGCACACCCCGAGCCGGCCTGCCTGAGTTGAGGCCTTAAATTTCAACCTCAGTAGGGCCACTAAACTAATAAAAATCGTTCTAAGAAACTATTGACAGAGGACCCTCCGGGTAGGGTGATTAGGCTCTGTACCCGTGAGGCGAGGTGGCCGTGTGTTCCAGCTTTGTGCCAAGATGTTGCCTTATCTCGGCCTATCTTCCTTCCCAGAATTGAACACAGAGGCAAGCAGGATAATTTCCAGGGGGAAATGAGGCCTGGGAAAGCACCACCAGGAATTCAGAGACAAGACAGCCGGACAGCTTCCTAATGAATGGCTCCAGTGAAGTCACATACACATCCTATTTTCTTCACTTTTCAGTCCCTCATAAACGAATAGTTATTAGGAAAGAAAACTAATAGGTGGGGGTGGGTGGTGGAAGGGAAAAGAGCAGCTCCCTTCCTCTGAGCTTTTGCCCAAACAATGAGTATACTGTGGGAACGGAGCAAAGAGTTTCCTCAAAGAAAGGAGGAAACTTACACCGGGGAGGGAAGTAAATTTTAAAAAGAAACAGAGCATGGGTCAAACCACCCCCCCCCCCCCCATGCATGCATGGGAAACCAACAGAATCATCTCTTAAACCCTACTACAGGCTCAAGGTAGAGAGTTTACTTTGTTTCTTTTTCCTCTGCGTGTTTTCAAGGTTTCACTTTCATTTCTGGGCACATAACCATTGGGCCTTGCCTCGGTGGGTGTTTCTCCCCCTAAAAGTATCTATCCTGTCTTTTGGGCCTTACTGTGTGTGAGTGAGTGAGTGAGTGAGTGAGTGAGTGAGTGAGTGAGTGAGTGAGTGAGTGAGTGAGGCAGCCAGGCAGCCAGCCAAGCAGCCAGCCAAGCAGCCAGCCAAGCAGCCAGCCAGGCAGTCAGTCCAGAGATCTAATTTCTCCCCTATTTTAAACATACCTTTTGCATATGAGAGAGAAAACACACTAAACTGGTTTTTTTCTATAGGAACATATATGTGAATACATTCACCATGGAGTGAAAAGATAGAGTTGCTTCCAAATGATATGTACAGCAGAATACCAACACATCGAGATGACTTCTGCAAGAAGCCAAGGCCCACTTTTGCAATCCCATAATGAGGAAGCCTCAGTCAGTGGCCTGGTTTGAGTCCAGGCCTCCACTTAAAAACGACCTTTACTTTGTGTTTTTATTTTTCCCTGTTTTCTTTTCCTTTCTATGACCTCTCCCCCCCAACTCCCCACCCCCTTCCCTCCACAGGTCTCTCTTTCTCCTTTTCTTTCTCTGTAGTTTGAGCCTGAGAGTTACTTAATTCCCGAACTTCTGGGTTTTCCTTAGATCTGGTAACCTGGTGGACATAAAAATTTTGGGAAAGCCTCAAAACAGTCACCCACACCCCATGAAAAATAATCATGCTTGTCGCCAAAAGCTTTTAAATGAGAAAACAGTGGTCAAGTGAAGCAAATGAAGGCTGTAATAGCCACCATGTTTCTAGACTACTGTACCAAGTTTTTAAAATATATATATATACTTTTAAATATATTTTTATTGTAAAAATACTGTACAGAGAGGTTACAATTACATGGGTAAGATAATGAGCACATTTCTTATAAGCATTGTAGCCTCCTGCTTTGTTTCCCCTTTCCATCCCTTCGTATCCTCCCCCCCCCCTCCCCCCCCCCCCCCCCGTCCCTCCCCAAAGTTGTAAAGTTCGTTTTTCGACATAACGACTTGTATATCTCATTGTTTCAATGGGTCCTCCTGTATCCCTGTTTTAACAATTTGTTTTTTCCCTTCCCCTCCACATATATCAACACCAGGATTTTTTTTTTTATTAAGCAAAACAACTCAGTTATTCAGCTGTGAGTATGTCCATACAAACAATATGCAGGAGCCTTCCATGCTTGACTGGCCAAAAAAGGGGGGGAGAGCTAGGAAGGTGGCTTAGTGGTAGAGTGCTCGCTCGCCTTGCAAGCATGAGGCCCTGGGTTTGATTCCTCAGCACTATATAAACAGAAAAGGGGATCAGTGGCACACTGTGGCTCAAGTGGCAGAACAGTTGTGAGCCTTCAGATGAAGAGCAGAGAGACAGCACCCAGACCCAGAGTTCAAGCCTCACGCCCGACAACAAAAAAACTGAAAATAATAAATATATATGTGTGTATCACACTATATGTAAGCATATATATATATATATGTATGTGTGTGTATAAATATATATTGGTATATGTATGTATATGCATGTGTGTGTGTGTGTGTGTGTCTGTGTCTGTGTGTGTGTGTGTGTCTGTGTGTGTGTCTGTGTAGAGAGAGAGAGAAAGCCAGAAGTGGTGATGTGGTTCAAGTGATACAGTGCTAGACTTGAGCAAAAGAAGTTGAGTGACAGTGCTGAGGCCCTGACTTCAAGTCTCAGTATTGCCCACCCCCCCAAAAAAAAATAAAGAAAAAGGAGAGAGAGAGAGAGAGAGAGAGAGAGAGAGGGTGGGGGGAAGAGAGAAAGTAAAAAACGAAGGAAGGAAGGAAGGAAGGAAGGAAGGAAGGAAGGAAGGAAGGAAGGAAGGAAGGAAGGAAGGAAGGAAGGAAGGAAGGAAGGAATGGTCAATGACCTGTTTTTCTTACCTGTAGAGAAATGCCCCAAACATCTAGAAATTCAGGTTGGGGCAAAGATAAAACAACTAACTATCTGTACATAACTCAGCTGCCACATCCCTCCCCCCCCCCCCGCCTGTTTAACCCTGAAAACACCCATGAAGTCAAGGAGCTGTGTAGGTCTCTCTCCCTTCAAGAGCACCCACACTGTATTAGAGTATGTCCTTGTCTGTCTGTCTGTCTGTCTGTCTGTGCCTTTTTGGGGGGTCTGGTTGTCTGCTTGCCTGCTTGCTTACTTACTCCATAAAAACTCCACCAGAGTGACTCCTCCAGAAATTCTTATTCAATGATCGAAATCAAGATCAAGAGTCCTAAGGGAAGAGTCCGTACATGGAAGGGTAAAAAGTCACTAGCCCTCACCTGTGTTTGGTGACAAGAAGAACTCCATACCAACCGTCTACCTTAATACATGAGGACAGGGCAGGGAAGGAATAAATTTATTCAGGTGATCTAGTCAGTCACACTGATGGGTCTCTAGGGCTCCCCCTCCATGTCTCCGTCTGTCTGCCTCTGTGTGTGTGTGTGTGTGTGTGTGTGTGTGTGTGTGTGTGTGTGTGTGTGTGTGTGTATCTCAGATCTAGTTGGACTTGTGGATCTCTCGCTCCCCCTTCCATCTCTTACTCTGTGTGTCTTTCCATCGGTCTCTGGGTCTCTGTCTCTCTCTCTCCGTCTCTGTCTCTCCTCTCTGTCTGTCTCTCCTGTGTCTCTGTCCTCTCCCCTCCCCCACCCCTTGCTTTTCTTTGTGGACTCAAGGCAGAACTGTATTTCAGGCCCAGTGGCCTCTGCTTACTCAGCTTGCCAGCCTGGAACCCGCCAGAGGCAACTTCTTCCTTGGTGTCCCCGAAGGAAGGAGGGAGCAGGAACCGGTGCCCCAAAAGAGACTCTTATCTCCAATGAATCACCCGCCTGGCCACCCGCCCGCCCGTGTCAACCCACACAGAATATGAAAGCACACATGAGCTCAAGAACATGCAAAGACTCAGTTTAGAGGAGTCTCATGTTGAACATGGAGACTCGGTCTGTAAACAAGATGGATGCCGCTGCCATCTCTGCTGCCATTTAGACCCGAGTTTTTAGGGAAGCTGTCTACCACCCACATTCCCAGTCCACTTCCTTGAGAATGTCTCAAGGATGGATGGCTAATTTTACTAAATCATCACCTGGTTTCCCGAAGGAGAAAATGCCTCTGCACACCCCCCCCCTGCAGATCCCTTCCCAAGGCCCCACGTCTGGGCGGGGGAGGGGGGAGATAAAAAAAACAACAACCAAAAAGCATGTAAATAAGCCGGGCCGCTGGTGGCTCACGCCTGTAATCCTAGCTACTCAGGAGGCTGAGATCTGAGGATCGCGGTTCAAAGCCAGCCCGGGCAGGAGAGACCTATAGACTCCGATCTCCAATAAACCACCAGAAAACCGGAAGTGGTGCTGTAGCTCAAGTGGTAGAGCGCTCGCCTTGAGCTGAAGAGCTGAGGGACAGCGCCCAGGCCCAGAGTTCAAGCCCCAAGGCCGACAAAAAAAAAAAAAAAAAGCACGTAAATAATAAGTGGATATACGTATATTTATATGTGTGTATCACACTATGTATAAGTATATATATATATATGTGTGTGTGTGTATGTATATATATGTATAAATAAATGAACATATGTGTGCTTATACGTATATACGTATATGTATAAATAAATGAATGTGTTTATATATGTATATGCATATAAACACATATATATGTATAGATATATACATACACGCATACTCACGCACACACACGCACGCACACACACATAGATATATATAGATATATGTAGATGTATATCTATATCAATAGATAGATAGATAGATAGATAGATAGATAGATAGATAGATAGATAGATAGATAGATAGATAGATAGATAGATAGATATCACGTACATAGACATAAGTAGCGCTGTGGCTCAAATGGTACAGTGCTAGACTTGAGCCGAAAAAGCTGAGTGTCTGAGTGACAGTACTCAGGCCCTGACTTCAAGACCCAGGATTGCCCACCCCTCCAAAAAAATAGAGAAAAAGGAGAGAGAGAGAGAGAGAGAGAGAGAGAGAGAGAGAGAGAGAGAGAGAGAGAGATGGTGGGGGAAAAAAGAAAGAAAGGAAAGAAAAAAGGAAGGAAGGAAGGAAGAGTCAGTGACCTCTTTCTCTTACCTGTAAAGAAATGCCCCAAACATCTAGAAATTCAGGTTGGGGCAAAGATAAAACAACTAACTATCTGTGCATAACTCAGCTGCCACATTCCCCCGCCCCCCCCCCCCCCCCCCCGCTTTAACCTTGAAAACACCCATGAAGTCAAGGAGCTGTGTGGGTCTCTCTGTCTGTCTGACTGTGTCTGCCTTTTTTTTTTTTTGGACTGGTTGTCTGGTTGCCTGGTTGCCTGCTTGCTTACTCCATAAATTCTTTTTTTTTTTTTTAATTTTATTTTATTTTATTTGAGAACATACTGTACAGAGGGGTTACAACTACATGGGCAGGATAATGCACACATTTCCTACCAAGCATTGCAGCCTCCTCCTTTGTTTACACTTCATCTCCCTTCCCAGCCACCCCCCTCCCCCCAACCCAATCCTTCCCCCTTCCCCGCCCCCCCACCGTAAAGCTCCTTTTTCACACGACATTTTGTACTTCTCATTGTTGCAACAGGTCCACCTGAATCCTTAAACGACTTGTTTGTCCCCATCTCCCCCATAAGTTATACTGACATCAAATATAGTGAAAGCGGGGGTTACACTGTGGGGGGGGGGGGACATACAAAGCAACAAAGAAACAATCCTATAAATGCGTTAGAAACACGTGCATGAAAAAAAAACCATTAAAATACATATTCAAGGGTTCGTTTTCCTAACATCACATTATCTGACCTTTTCCACTTGACTCATACATATACTAGATATTGCAAATAAGGGAAACCATGGGACCTATGTTTCTTTGGGCCTGGCTTACTTCACTTAATATAATTTTTTCCAAGCCTTTCCATTTCCTAACAAATGGGGAAATGTCATTCTTTCTGATTCCTCCAGAAATTCTTATTCAATGATCGAAATCAAGATCAAGAGTCCTAAGGGAAGAGTCCGTACATGGAAGGGTAAAAAGTCACTAGCCCTCACCTGTGTTTGGTGACAAGAAGAACTCCATACCAATAGTCTACCTCAATACATGAGGGCAGGGCAGGGAAGGAATAATTTATTCAGGTGATCTAGTCAGTCACACTAATGGGTCTCTAGGGCTCCCCCTCCATGTGTCCCTCTGTCTGTCTCTCTCCGCGTGTGTCCGTCTCCGTGTGTGTGTGTGTGTGTGTGTGTGTGTGTGTGTGTGTGTGTGTGTGTGTGTGTGTGTCCGTCCGTCCATCCGTCTGTTTGTTGATTCAGGGGAATCTAGTTGGACTTGTGGATCTCTCGTTCCCCCTGCGGCTCTTTCCCTGTGTGTCTTTCTGTCGGTCTCTGGGTCTCTGTCTCTGTCTGTGTGTCTGTCCCTCTTTGTCTCTGTCTCTGTCTGTCTCTCCTCTCTGTCTCTCTGTCCTCTCCCCTCCGCCCCCCCCCCCCCCCCGCTTGCTTTTCGTTGTGGACTCCAGGAAGAAATGTATTTCAGTCCCAGCGGGGCTCTGCTTACTCTGCTTGCCAGCCTGGAACCCACCCGCCAGCGGCAACTTCTTCCTTGGTGTCCCTGAAGGAAGGAGGGAGCAGGAACCGGTGTCTTATCTCCAATGAATCGCACACCCCACCCCGCTCGCTCATCCGCTCGCCCGCCCGCCGGCCGGCCGTGTCAACCCACGGAGAACATGAAAGCCCACATGAGCTCGTGGACACTCGGTCTGTAAACAAGATGGATGCCGCTGCTGCCATTTAGGCCCGAGTTTTTAGGGAAGCTGTCTACCACCCAGACACATTCCCAGCCCACTTCATTGAGAATGTCTCAAGGAGGATGGCTGAAGGATGGATGGCTAATTTTACTCAATCTCTCTTTCTTCTTCTTTTGCCAGCCCCTAGACTGGCAAAACAAGTGGGGGAGGGCTGGGAAGGTGAAGAGCACACACACACAGAGAGAGAGAGAGAGAGAGAGAGAGGAGAGAGAGAGAGAGAGAGAGACAGCACCCAGCCCCAGAGTTCAAGCCTCACACCCGACACACACACACACACAAAAACATGAAAATAGCTGGGCGCTGGTGGCTCGCGCCTGTAATCCTAGCTGCTCCGGAAGCTGAGATCTGAGGATCTCGGTTCAAAGCCAGCCTGGGCACGAAAGACCGTGAGACTCTTATCTCCAATAAGCCACTCAGAAAACCGGAAGTGGTACTGTGGCTCAAGTAGTAGCGCCCTAGGCTTGAGCTGAAGAGTTGGGGGACAGTGTCCAGGGCCAGCCAGGGTTCAAGCCCCACGTCCCGGGAAAAACCAAACCAAAAAACAAAACAAAACCAAAAAAAAAACAAAAATCATGAAAATAATAAGGCAATGTGTGTGTGTGTGTGTGTGTGTGTGTGTGTGTGTGTGTGTGTGTGCGTGCGTATCACAGTATATATGTATGTGTATAAATATATGTGTGCATGTATATATACACATATGTGTATAAATATATATGTGCACGTATATATACACATGTGTATAAATAAACGAATAGATGTGTGTTTATACATATATACGTCTATGTATAAAATGAATATATATAATATATATTACACACACACACACACACACACACACACACACACACACACACACACACACACGCCACGTACATAGTACATAGACAGATAAAGCCAAAAGTGGAGCTCTGGTTCAAGTGATAGACTGCTAGAATTGAGCCAAAAAAGCTGAGTCGCTGAGTGACAGTGCCTTGACTTCGAGTCCCAGGATTGCCCACCTCCCCCCCCCATAAAAAAGAGAAAAAGGAGAGGGGGGGCACACAAAGAAAGAAAGAAAGAAAGAAAGAAAGAAAGAAAGAAAGAAAGAAAGAAAGAAAACAAGCGTTAATGATCTGTTTATCTTATCTGTAAAGAAATACCCCAAACATCTAGAGTTGAGATTGGAGCAAAGATAAAACAACTATCTGTGCATAATTCAGTTGCCACATTCCCCCCGACCCCCCACTTTAACCCTGAAAACACCCATGAAGTCAGGAGCTGTGTGGGTCTCTCTGTCTGTCTGTCTGTCTGTCTGTGTCTGCTTTTTTTTTTTTTTTTTTTTTGTGGTCGGGTTGTATGGTTGTCTGGTTGCCTGATTGCTTACTCCATAAAACTCCACCAGAGTGACTCCTCCAGAAATTCTCATTCAATGATCAAAATCAAGGGTCCTAAGGGAAGAGTCCCTACATGGAAGGGTAAAAAGTCACTAGCCCTCACCTGTGTTTGGTGACAAGAAGAACTCCATACCAATCGTCTACCTTCATACATGAGGGCAGGGCAGGGAAGGAATAAATTTATTCAGGTGATCTAGTCAGTCACACTGATGGGTCTCTAGGGCTCCCCCTCCATGTCTCCCCCTCTCTGCCTGTCTGTGTGTCGGTCTCTTGTCTTTGCCTCTGTGTGTGTGTGTGTGTGTGTGTGTGGTGGGGGCATGTGTGCCTGTTCCTGTTTGTTGATTCAGGTGATCTAGTTATACTCCCCATCTCTCCCTCTGTCTGCCTGTGTGTCGGTGTGGTGTGTGTGTGTGTGTGTGTGTGTGTGTGTGTGTGTGTGTGTGTGTGTGTGTGTGTGTGTGTGTGTCTGTCTGTCTGTCTGTCTGTCTGATTATTCAGTTGGTGTAGTTAGATTTGTGGATCTCTCGCTCCCCCTCCATCTCTCCATCTCCCTCTTGTCTGCCTCTGTGTGTGTGTGTGTGTGTGTGTGTGTGTGTGTGTGTGTGTGTGTGTCCGTCTGTCTGTCTGTCTGTCAGTGTGTCTGTCTGTCTGTCGATGATTCGTTCAGGGGACCTAGTTGGACTTGTGGATCTCTCGCTCCCCCTCCATCTCTTCCCCTGTGTGTCTTTCCGTCGGTCGCTGGGTCTCTGTCTCTCTCTGTCTCTGTCTCTTTCTCTCTGCCTCTCTGTCTCCTGTCTGTCTCTGTGTCCCCCCTCCCCGCCTCCCCGCCTCCCCGCCTCCCCTCGGTCTTGCTTTTCCTTGTGGACTCCAGCGGGGCTCTGCTTACTCTGCTTGCCAGCCTGGAACCCACCCGCCAGCGGCAACTTCTTCCTTGGAAGAAGGAAGGAGGGAGCAGGAACCAGCGTCCCAGAAGAGACTCTCATTTTCAACGTGGACACTCGGTCTGTGAACAAGATGGATGCCGCCGCCGCCATTTAGGCCCGAGTTTTTAGGGGAAGCTGTCTACCAACCCAGACACATTCCCAGCCCACCTCCTTGAGAATGTCTCAAGGATGGATGGCTAATTTTATTCAATCATCATCTGGTTTCCGGAAGGAGAAAATGCCTCTGCTCACCCCCACCCCGCAGTTCCCCTCCCCGGGTATCCTGCACACGAGATGGCAGTCCTTGTGATATCTGAGCTGCCACACCACACCACACCACACCACACCACACCACACCACACCACACCACACCACACCACACCACACCACACCACACTGTGGCAGAAAGTTCCTCCTATGGATTGTCTGGCCTCAGGAATTGACTCTCTCCCCGAGCCGAGGCCCCTTTTCCTTGGGAAAGAAGGATGTCCATGAGGACAAAAATAAGACCGAAAACAGAGCAAACTTATCCATAAGACAGGTAGGGCACGAAACCTTTCGGCCGGTCGGTAAAGAAAATCCCCAGGCAAAGGCTCACCGGCCGGGTGGTGCCGGTGGCAGCAGTGGCTCACTGCCCATCATCCGTCTGAGGTGCTGAGCGAGGGGGCTGAGACCTGAGGATAGTGGTTCATAGCCCGCCCGGGCAGGAAAGTCCATTTGAGACTCTTCATCTCGATGGGTCACCCAAAACGCCAGAAGTGGAGGTGGACTTGGGGGAAAATGCCCTAGTGAAGATTTCCTCGGGGCTGAATTAGTACTACCGTGTCGTCATGCAAGAGCACGAGCTCGCAGAGGACAGTACCGTGCCTCTGGTTCCGGGCGGGCAGAACCCGGTGCGGGGGGGGGGGGGGGTGGTGGTGGTGGGGGGAATCCCAGAGGTGGACTGGGCTGGGAATGTGTCTCAGCGTGCTTGAAGCCCTGGGTTCAATTCCTCAGTACCACCTAAACAGAACAAGCCAGAAGGGGCTCGAGTGGTAGAGCAGTGACCTTGAGCATAAAGAAACTCAGGGACAGTGCTCAGGCCCGGAGCCCAAGCCCCAGGACTAGGCCAAAAGGAAAAAGGAAAAGCAAATGACGATAATAATGAATTATAACAACCTATATGTATGTGTATGTCAGAACTCTCACTACCCACTACCGGGTAGGCGAGGACTGACCGACTGAGCGAGTGACTGACCCGACCCGTGTTTTGCCCCTCCCGCCGCCCCATCCACCTTGTCGACGGCGAACGCGCGCCATCTAGTGGTGGTTTTGTGAATTGCAGTTTTCTCTCATGAAATGCATGAAAAAGAAACCGCGCACTGACTGACTGACTGACTGAGAAAACCGGCCTTATGTCCTTCTCTTCCAGGCCCAGGCTGGCTGGTCCCGAGAGAGACTGCCTTCTTTTTCAGAGAAGGGGTGGGGGTGGGGATGATGATGTGCCTCGTTGGAGTATGGGGCCCATGCATAGGCAGGCAGGCAGGGTCGGAGTGGGACCGTTGTGTGTTGGAGCGCCAGTAGCTCAAGCCCCAGGATTGACTGGCAAGTCGAGAGGAAAAGGAGGGAGGGAGTGCTGGCGGGCGGGCGGGAGAGAGAATTCAAACGAGAGAGAGAGAGAGAGAGAGAGAGAGAGAGAGAGACAGACAGACAGACAGACAGACAGACAGACAGACAGACAGACAGACAGACAGACAGAGACAAAGAGAGACAGAGAGAGAGAGAAATAGAGAAACAGAGAAACAAGAGACAGAGAGACGCGGTGAACTGGTC
>NW_024871430.1:55000-68520 GCF_019054845.1 Dipodomys spectabilis
ACCCGGGACAACATCGCGCAGGCACGCGAGGCGGCACCCAGCGGGAGGAGGCACGTCGTGACGCCGGCTTCAGGCCCCTCGGACGGCCAACTCCCGAGCGAGGGACGCACGCGGGAATCTCACCACCATCGCCCCCGTGGCGTACCGGCGGTCCCGCTGGCAGGAACCCTCGTCGTGAGCAAAACCGATCCGGGAAGACCCTTCAAAAGCCACCGCCGCCGCGACGACGTGCCTCCCCCACACCGGGGGAGCAGCCTCACGAGCTGAGCGCCGTCCCCCCCCCCACGAGAACACCAACACAACGCCCGACTCGACCGTCCGCCGGTGGCCGGCCACCAGGCCAAACCAGCGAGGATCGCGGAAGGCTGATGCGGGTGAGGAGGGCACGCCGGAAGCACAACAAGAGCAGCAGCGGGAGGGTCACCGGGTCGGGTCACCGGGGCGAGAGGCGAGTGAGCGAGCGGCCACCCCCTCACACGGGCGGGTGGCGCAGCCGCAGACCAACGGGGAGGTGGGACCTTTCCGGGCACAGCCGGCACGCCAGGTAAACGAACGCGGGATCTCACCACCCCCAACTCCGGGGCGGTCCCGCGCAACGCCTGGGACACCGAGCCGGCCGACCAGCGGACCGGAAACCCCCACCGCGGCAGCGGCGGGCCCCCCAAAAGAGGCCCGAGAGGGAAAAGGCAGCTCTCGCACACACCTCAAAGACCCCGTGAACGCCCGCGGAGCCGCCCGCGCCAGCAGGGCCCCACCGCCTCCATCCACACCACACCGCCGGGCACAGCACCCATCATCGACCGCCTCTTTTTCGGCCGCGTGAGCAAGGGCCCACACACACCGGGATCCTCGGCTCCGGGGGGCCAGAACCCCCCCGAGCGGCGCACCACCACGGGCACGGCGGCCCCGGAACACCGCGGGGCCCAGCGCCCGCACGGCGCCGTCGTCGCCAACGGGCGGCGGCCCACACAGACGCTCGGGAACAGCGTCGCCAGGGGCCGGAGGGGGAGGGGGACGGGACCCCCAAAAACCCCACGGCAACCCAAGCACGAGGCCGGGAAGCCACACACCACACGCCCTCGCATCGCGACCCGGCACGGGCTCCAGGCTCCACCACTCGACACACCGCACGCGAGGCAGGGGCGGGGACGGATCGGGAACGTCCTCCACTCACCACACCAGACGACGGCCCGGGAGAGGTCCCGCGGGACCCTCCCCCAGCTCGGAGGGGGGAGGCGCGGGCACGCAGTTTACCGACGCGGGCAGCCACTAGCGCTCAAAAGCGGGGCAGGGAGCGGCAGGGCCGCGGGAGCCCATCGGGGGGCGGGCCCCCGGCCAACCCAGCAGCGCACGCCGCTTCCCGAACGAGGATCGCTAGAGAACCCCTCCTCACTCTGAGGGTGGCCCGCACCCAACCCCGACGGGAACCCCGCCGGGAACCAGCACACATCAGAGGCGTCCATCCTTCCCACCACGGGGGGCAGGGAGGGGTGGGGCACAGGGGGGGGTCTGCGGCAGCAGCAACACCAACCCTGGTCGGTCGGCCTTGCCGTGCGGGGCCAGAGCAAAGTCGCGCACACGGGCGGGAAGCCCGCACGGGCCCCGCTCGCCTCCCACTGCAACATCTCAGGTCCCCCGGTGCGATGAAAGCCAGGTGACACGGCAGGGAAGACAAGCCAGGACCAGGGCGGCAGCTCATGCGGGGAAGCCACCGCCCAGCGCAACAAGGGAAGAGCGCTCCCCTCTGGGGAACCGCCTCGACCCCCCCCAGCAGAGACGTCAATCTCAACGGTAACTTCTCACTCGCACAAAAGCCCCACGAACCCGAGGACGGCCGGGACACACCACGGGCAGCAGGCTGGCACAAGGCAGCGGACAACGCCAGGATCGGGAACGACACCACCACTCAGCCTCAGGCACCTGAGAGAACCAACCGGGAGCGTTCCGGGAGCACCGCAAGAGGGCAGAGCGCGAGGCGCGGTTTTTCACACCACACAGCACGGGCAAGCACGGAGCACCGACCCTCCCTCTCCGCGGAGAGAGCCGACCCCCGTGCCGATAACAAGTCACGGGAAGAGAGGAGCAAGATCAGGGCGCCCCCCTCCTCCAGCGTGTACAAGTCCCCGACCTCACGGCGAGGGCAGGGAGAGCGCAGCCGGGCCCGGTTGCCGCACCCCCGCCTCCCCGCACACCACCGGCGCCGGCACGGTGGGACGGGTGAGGGCAGGGGCCCACGGGCAGAACGAGAAGAGCGGTCCCATTCGCCATGAATGTCCGTCCCTCGCCTGGCGCAGCTTAGGCCCGGGCCCGAAGGAGATCGCAACGTCACCACATCAATCACACCGAGGGGGGGGGAGAAGGCAGCCACGCGGCACTCGGGAGGCGGTGGCCCAGGGAAAGCTCGGCTCCTGAGAGGGCCAACAGCCTGGGGATAAAAGCGTAGCCAGGACAGACACCCTTCCGTGAGTAAGGAGCGAGGTAAAAAGAAAAAGAAAAAAAAAAAAAAATGAAAAAAATACCACGGGGCTTAAGCGTCCCTGGCACTCGGGATAGCCAGGACACCTCTGCCGGGCACAGGACCGAAGAAGCTAGAAAGGGAGGGAAAAAAAAGAAAAAAAAAAAAAAAAAGAAAAAGAAAAAAAGCCACGGACAGCGCTCGGGAGGTAGCGCAGCTCAGCGGCCGACCAGGCCCCGCCATCGGGAAGCGGCAGGTCGGGGGAGTTGGAGCTAGGGGCGATAGGAGGAAGGAAAAAAAAAAAAGCCACGGAGGTCGGGCGAGCCCAACGGCAGAACGGGGATGCCGCACACGCAAGGCAGGACTCGGCGGCGGCGGCCCGGCGGCCCCCCCCCTTTTTCCTCCTCAGGCCGGCCACGGCGAGGGAAGCACACCGTGCGGGCCCTACCTATGCACACCCCAGGCAACCAACCACTCTCCTCCTCAGCGTGCCGAGGCAAGGGCCAGAATCCGGCACCGGGAGCGGGGGAGAGATCAAGGACGACGGGACTCACTCAGCTGCCAACCACCACCACACCCACGAGCCACCACAGGGACACAGGGCCTGCTCAGGGCAGCGGGAGCCCAGGGTGTGAGGGGAAGGACAGGGGGACCCGGACCGGGAAGAGACGGGAAAGGCCCGGCACACAGCACCCGAGAGAGCCCCCAGAGACCCGCTGACAGCCACCGGGACACAGCATGCCAGCACCCTCCTGCAGGTACAAAATCCTCACGTCACCACGCCAAAACCAGGTCGTCAGGCAGGGGCGACAACTCGCTGGCGACAGGGACCTCTCGGAAACCACATCAGGGACACCTGTCCCCAACACGTCCCCAACAGAGCCAGACACGGAACTCTCAGGGACAGCTGGTCGACCACATAAGGCGAAGACAGACGAAGAGCCAGGGCGGGAGCGGGGTCAAGGGACGCTCCCGCCCCACTACCTCGCAGGCACACACCCCGGGTGTGCACGGGCTCACCGCACGGGCGGTACGGGGAGCCTTCCCCCGGCAGACGCGAGGCACCCACTCCGAGAGGCACCCAACCACCACACCCACACCGCGCGGGGTCGGTGGTGAGCGCCCTGCCGCCAGCACGCACACACCCGGGACTCCCGGGCTCGGGTCCCCGACTCCCGAGGTGCTCCCTCCGCCTCGAGTTTTCCCCTACGCAGGGCCCACCGGGCAAGTCCCCGCAGATGGTAGGTAGGTCCCGGCCCCGAGGCTCGCCTCGGCCGTGCCCGCGGCTCCTCCCGCCGGAGAGGTCTGTCCTCCGGCCTCCGGGGCCGTGGAGGAGGCCGTGGAGGGAGGCCACACGGGGCCGGCGACCCAGGCCCTCGCTCCCGGCACGCGCCAAGCGCTCACTCGGAGGTGACTCCGACGACCATCCTATGTCGGGGATGGGGGGGGCGTAGGTCCCGGCCCCGAGGCTCGCCTCGGCCGTGCCCACGGCTCCTCCCGCCGGAGAGGTCTGTCCTCCGGCCTCCGGGGCCGTGGAGGAGGCCGTGGAGGGAGGCCACACGGGGCCGGCGACCCAGGCCCTCGCGCCCGGCACGCGCCAAGCGCTCACTCGGAGGTGACTCCGGGGAGGGGGGGGGGGTCCGAGTCCGGGCCGGGACCGGCCCCACCACCTATCGGCTCACCCGGGGACCCTCTCCCCCGACTCCCGAGACGTCCCTCGTACTCTCCTTTTTTCGCCCTCAAAGACCAGAGTCCAGGGAGGGGAGGAGGACAAGGCGTCGGGCCCAGACAGAACTACTGGTCGACCCGACAAAGCTGCCACCCCCCGCACAGACCGGGCACCGAAGAGAGAGCGGCGACGCACGGCCCCACCCCGCGCTCGCCTGCGGGCGCAAAGTCCGACAGAACAGCCGCCCCGGCGCCACAGCGACACCACGGCGACAGTCGCGCCCGGCACCCGGCAGAGGCCGGGCCTCCGCCCGGCTCGCTGCCGCCAGACCTCCTCCTCCTCCACTCGCTCGCTCGGCTGAGAACGAGGGGACTGTCATATCAAAGCGGACGCCAGGGGGAGCACGACAACCGCCTTCCAACGACCGACTCCACCGAGCCGCCGTACCCCGGATCGGCGCGCGCCGGCCGGCTCTGAGCTCCGGAGACACAGAACACGGAAACAAATCGCCTCACTCACCACCGCCACGCACCGAGTGGCACAACCTAGGTCAGGACCTGCAGCCGGGTCCTCTCTGCGACCTCACGAACGACACCAGAGCCACCAGAGACCTAGACCGAGATCGGGCCGCCGCCGCCGCCGCCGCCGCCGCCGCCGCCGCCGCCGCCGCCGCCAGCGACCAAAGTGAAACCAGGAACCAGGACGAGATTCGCCCGAACGGAGCGGCCCGAACCCGAGAACCGGGAAGCTGGGATCGGTCCCAAGCAGGAAGGGGCGGCAAAGACGGCAGGCCCGCACCACGAGAGAAAACGAACCGGCCACCCGCACGACCTCCGCCGCCCGTGGCAAGACCCCCACCCCCGCCCAACATGGCCAGAAAAGGGCAAGTGAGCGCTCGTCCCACCGTCTGCCTGCCCGTCTTTTTTTTTTTTTTTTTTTTTGGGGGGGGGGGTGGGGGGGGTTGTTTGTACGTTTTGTTTTCTTTTTCCCCCAGATGGAAACCAGAAAGAGAAGAAAAAAAAAAAAAAAAAACTCCCAAAGATGGGTCGGCTCCAGCAAGAGACGAGCCGTCGGGAGGCACCCCGCTCACTTGTGAAAGTCCGCTCCTCGCCCGCCCCACAACACACTCCCTCCCCCCGCCCCCACCCGCCACCCCTCACAGGCAGGGAAAGGGCAGGGGGAAGGCCAGAGAGAGGTTTCTTCTAACACACAGAGAGTAGCTACGTCACGCACACAGGTCTGGAAAACCACGGTGACCGTGCAATGGGAAGCGTGAGTCCACTCACCCATCACCGAATGACAGGAAAGCCAAACGAGAGCCGCTGCTGGCTGGGTGGGGAAGGAAGGGGAGGTGGCACCCGTGTGACGCTTATCCCCGGGCACCGCACCGGACGGAACGACCTTCTCACCGGTTCGTACTCTAGCCTGTCCAGACAGCTAGCCTTTTCTAATAGGCTCTGCCACTCTCTCTCTGGAGCAGGATTCGGGGCATGAGGCGATGAATCTAAACCCTACACACAGGTGTCGGAGGGTAGAGGCATCATCACTCACACGCCTGTGGTGGAGGACCTGGACCCGAGCGTGGCGGTGCACAGTGTGTGTGTGTGTGTGTGTGTGTGTGTGTGTGTGTGTGTGTGTGTGTGTGTGTGTGTGTGTGTGTGTGCGGGGCTGGGGGGAGGGCAGGTAGGGAACCCTAGGAGGAAACACAGGGAGAGACGAGGGGCCCCGGCCCAAACAGAGTGGAGGCGTCAGTCAGAGGGGCGATCCTATCGCCCGGGGGTGAAGCATGGTTAGAACCCACAGGCCCGGCGGGCGTACTTCTCTTTGGAGTTCGCACTGGGAACATACGCAGGCACAAGTGCCCCAGCACACACATCGCATCACAGACGGGTAGAGAGGCAGAGCCAGGGGTTCAGGCATGGCAAACACTCTATTCCGTCAACACACACACACACACACACACACACACACACACACACACACGTTACGGTGTGTGTACAATATCCACAAGGTAAAAGTTTATTCATCCATTCCCCAAAGAATAAGAATAAGATTATGTCAGACAGAGGGAAGTAGATTGATGGACTAGGAGCACGAGGTGGGGGGGAGGGGGTTGCCGGCGGCGGAGAAGAACCTAGAACAGGTGATGCCAGGGGAAGACAGACCGGCGGAAAGACAGACCGACCGACCGACCGACCGACCAACGGCACGGCACGTGTTTTCCCTCCTATGTGGATGCTAGACCTAAACTATAACTGGACATGGTAAGCTACACAGCACTCCGGGCAAACAGAGTGTGTGTGTGTGTCCCCGTGTGGGTGACACACATACCGTCCTTTTGTCAGAAGGTGTAACTTCTCTGAGCATTTAAGATATTGCAGAGAAGACATAAGACGTGATATCCCTAAGTGGCACGACTGTGAACGTATTATCACAACCGGACGTGTTAGGATTAAAGCTGGAATTAGGAGGACAGAAACGTACCTGTCATTATTACAAGTATATTTGGTTTAGGATCTTTCAAAACACATTGATGTATCCTTCTGGACACCATGGTCTAGGACCACACCAGTAAATAGCCACTTCAAAGCCAGATCATCGGTTGGATACGTTTCAATTGGTTTATATTGCATCCTCTAATATTTTTTTCTTCTTTTTATTCTATCTTCTCACTAAAGATCCAGTGGTATAAAGCTACTTTTGTTCTCTTCATATTCCATAACTGAAGTGATCTGCTTTGTTTTGCAGCTTTCTCAGCTTAATTCACTGAGGCCTATTTAGTCACACATGATGAGAGGTCCAGAAACATCTTTGGGGCCACGGATGGCTTTTGTAAAGTCCATTTGGGGAAACAGCAAATATAATCTACCATGTCCTAAAATGTAACAGATTATCTCTATGGGACCGATAGAAATATCCAGATGTGCCCTGTCAACAGCCAGTTATTTTAACTTACTTAAGGGAAATCAAGTGAATAAAAGTCTATATAGTCCAAGAAATTTTATTCTGATACCTATATAAAAAGTTTACCTGAGTGGGTGAGGACATTTGCATGAAATTTCACCTAGGGCAGCACTTGATATTTATAACTCTCCCTGAACTATTGCATTGCCTGTTTTCCATTTTCTTGGCACTCCTTGAGAAATGTTCCCGTCTCAATCTTTCACCCACTGCAGCCGTGGGACCCTTTTTCATAATACTGACGTAAAGACATTTGTGTTACTGTATATAAATTACAACCGTAAATAAACTGGTACAGTTTGCTCATAAGACGTAATATCCAAACGAATTCCGTGTCCAGAAAATAACGAAAAGAAACACCCCCTGCGGGCCCCCCTCCCCCTCCGCTCGGCCCTCCCTTCAAGAAAATTTCCTTGTTTGCTGTGGTTTCATTTTGTTTTGTTGTAAATAAAGCCGCAGAAAAGAGCCGGCGATACCTCATCGCGACTCTCGCGAGAGTCCGCGAGACTCTCGCGAGAGTCGCCAGCCTCCGCCATCAGCCCCGAATCACTCCCTGTCACTCCACACGGTGTCCAGTAGGTGGCACCCCAAAACAAGGAAAAACAACGTCAGGCCCAAGATCGATCCAGACCGAACCGACACTTAGGAAGGTCTTGTGAGGAAGGAACACCTCCCCCTCCCCCGCGCGCGCGCACACACACGCACGCGCACACACACACGCGCACACACACACACACACACACACACACGCGCGCGCGCGCGCGCGCGCCCGCCCCAGCATCCCCGCCCACACAGGTCATGAATGGCAAACCCCTATTGCACAGAGAGACAGACAGACAAAACACACCGGGTGTGGAGAGAGACCGCAAATGAAAAACAAAAACAAAACCAAAAAACATTTTCCTGGCTTGACCGATGAATGGGCCAGGGCTGGCATGCTGTCCTCTGGGCCCTACAGTCAATCCATGGCGGTCGCTCCTCTCTCCTCATCACTGCAATCCTATCTGATATTTGCCAGAGCCGAACGTGCAGTGGGGACACTTTGGTTCATCGATCTAAACTAGGGGCCAGGGTTGGGGGGGTGGTGGTGGCGGGCGCGGAGGGGAAGCCTAGGAAGTCTGTTGCTATAGTTGGTGGCGGCGGCGGCGGCGGTGGTGGCAGTGCAAAGTGTGTGGGGGGGAGGGGAAGAGGTAGATCACATGCTGCCATGCGTGCCTGTGTCTGTGTGGTAGGAAACAGCAGCAAAGATCAAGGGGTGCAGGGTGTGTGTGTGCACGCCCCAATCCTGGGACTTGAACTCAGAGCCTGAGTGCTGTCCCGTGGCTCTTGTGCTCAAGACTGGCACTCTGGGGCTGGCAAGGTGGCTCAGTGGTAGAGCGCTTGCCTTGCGTGCATGAGGCCCCGGATTCGATTCCTCAGCACCACATAAGCAGAAAAAAGCCGGAAGTGGCATTGTGGCTCAAGTGGTAGAGTGCTAGCCTTAACCTGAAGAGCTGAGGGACAGCGCCCAGGCCCAGAGTTCAGGCCCACGACCGGACACCCCCTACCCCGTGCCAAAAAAAAAAAAACAGAGAGACTGGCAGTCTGCCATTTGAGCCAAAACTCCACTTCTGGCCTTTGGGTTGCTTAATTGAAGACATGAGGCTCACCAAAGTGCAATGCCTATATACCTCTGATCATATAAGAAGTCTTCCCCTTTCTTTGTGTTTGTTATCATCGACGTTATTTTGTTTTCTCTTCCCCCCCCCCATTGTTTCTTCCTTCATCTATTTCCGGGAGGGGCAAGAAATGGAGGGACCCAGGATGAAGAAGTGCAACAGTGGCACTCACTAGACACTATGTTGACACACAACCTGTGGCTGGGGAACAAACAGAACTTGAGGGAGGGAAAATCTGTGAGAGAGCCAGGGAAGGGGTGACATTGTCCAAAAAAAATGTACTCTTTTTTTGGGTGTGGGGGGAAATGGGAGGGCAGGAATGGAAACAAAGGAGGAGGCAGCAATGCTTGATAAGAAATGTACTCATTTCCTTGCTCTTGCTCCTGTCATTGTAACCACTCTGTAAGTATTTTCACAATTAAAACAACTCATTAGCCGGGCGCCGGTGGCTCACGCCTGTAATCCTAGCTACTCAGGAGGCTGAGATCTGAGGATCGCGGTTCAAAGCCAGCCCGGGCAGGATAGCGCCCAAGCCCAGAGTTCAAGCCCCACGAGAAAAAAAAACAAAAACAAAAACAAAAAAAAAACTTATTAATTAAAAAAAAATGTACTCTTCCTACCCCACTTATGTAATGTAATCTTTCCTATCCTTTTTTTTTTTTGGGGGGGGGGGTCGGTGGTGTTTCTTAAACTCTGGGCCTGGGTGCTGTCCCTAAACTCTTCAGCTCAAAGCGAGCGCTCTACCGCTTGAGCCACAGCGCCACTTCCGATTTTCCAGTGCCTTATTGGAGATAAGAGTCTGGTGACTTTCCTGCCCTGGCTGGCTTTGAACCGTGATCCTCAGCTCTCAGCCTCCTGAGCAGCTAGGATTACAGACGCGAGCCACCGGTGCGGACTGGCATACTTTAACCGTTCTGTATGTCACCATTTCCCTAACAATTTGTAAAAAAAAAAAATCAAGAGAGAGGGCGGGGGAGATAACAACCCCTCACGCCTGAGAAGTGAAACCCAACGGGCTTCTAACCGATCTGAGATTCTTTGAAGGTTTTTGCGATGTTAATCACAATCACAAACACAGACGGACAGTTTCTCCAGTCACTCCTTTAGAGGAACGGGGAACAGGGACAGGGAGAAGAGAGGCAGATCCTGGCCTGACCTAGGCGGGAAGATGGAGGGGAGACAAGACTCCTGAACTCCTTTTTCCCCCTCACTCTCCTCCGTCCAGAGGGTGGGAGCTTAGGGGTCGGCCACGGGGACATCCCACGGTCACAGTCATGCCTCCCGGAGGGGCAGAGGGCAGAGCACAGGCAAGCATGCCAGCTTCCCCGCCCGCCCCTCCCATTCTGTCCCTGGCGGGCTTGGGCGGGAGGCATACTACTGGCAGCGGGCGGGTGGAAGCAGTCTGACAACTCCATCTTGCAGGAAGTCAGTGGCTGCTGGTGGTAGGCAGGGAGGGTCCCAGCAGAAAAAGACCCGAGAGAGAGCGCGCAGGCTTTTCCTGCCCAAGGGCAAAAGAGGCCACTTTTGTAAAGACGGGGAGGGGGAGGGGAGGCTGATTCACTCCCCCCCCACCCCACCCCGCGCGCTAATGAAGTTACAGGAGCTGAGGGCTGGGCGCCCCTCCCCACCCCGCAGGAGTGTTTCGCAGCGGACTCAGGGCAGGGCGGGGGTGGGGGTGGGGTGGGCTGGTTTAAGCCTGGAGCCCCAGTCAACTCAGGAACTTCTTGCAACTTTCCTTTGTCTTGTAAATGTCGTCATGGCAACGATTTAAGCGCCCTGGCGGCGGGGGTGGGGGGGGGGGGAGGGGGGGAGGAGAAAGAAGAAGAAACAAACACGCACACCCCGAGCCGGCCTGCCTGAGTTGAGGCCTTGAATTTCAACCTCAGTAGGGCCACTAAACTAATAAAAATCGTTCTAAGAAACTATTGACAGAGGACCCTCCGGGTAGGGTGATTAGGCTCTGTACCCGTGAGGCGAGGTGGCCGTGTGTTCCAGCTTTGTGCCAAGATGTTGCCTTATCTCGGCCTATCTTCCTTCCCAGAATTGAACACAGAGGCAAGCAGGATAATTTCCAGGGGGAAATGAGGCCTGGGAAAGCACCACCAGGAATTCAGAGACAAGACAGCCGGACAGCTTCCTAATGAATGGCTCCAGTGAAGTCACATACACATCCTATTTTCTTCACTTTTCAGTCCCTCATAAACGAATAGTTATTAGGAAAGAAAACTAATAGGTGGGGGTGGGTGGTGGAAGGGAAAAGAGCAGCTCCCTTCCTCTGAGCTTTTGCCCAAACAATGAGTATACTGTGGGAACGGAGCAAAGAGTTTCCTCAAAGAAAGGAGGAAACTTACACCGGGGAGGGAAGTAAATTTTAAAAAGAAACAGAGCATGGGTCAAACCACCCCCCCCCCCCCATGCATGCATGGGAAACCAACAGAATCATCTCTTAAACCCTACTACAGGCTCAAGGTAGAGAGTTTACTTTGTTTCTTTTTCCTCTGCGTGTTTTCAAGGTTTCACTTTCATTTCTGGGCACATAACCATTGGGCCTTGCCTCGGTGGGTGTTTCTCCCCCTAAAAGTATCTATCCTGTCTTTTGGGCCTTACTGTGTGTGAGTGAGTGAGTGAGTGAGTGAGTGAGTGAGTGAATGAGTGAGTGAGTGAGTGAGTGAGTGAGTGAGTGAGTGAGTGAGTGAGGCAGCCAGGCAGACAGCCAGCCAAGCAGCCAGCCAAGCAGCCAGCCAAGCAGCCAGCCAGGCAGTCAGTCCAGAGATCTAATTTCTCCCCTATTTTAAACATACCTTTTGCATATGAGAGAGAAAACACACTAAACTGGTTTTTTTCTATAGGAACATATATGTGAATACATTCACCATGGAGTGAAAAGATAGAGTTGCTTCCAAATGATATGTACAGCAGAATACCAACACATCGAGATGACTTCTGCAAGAAGCCAAGGCCCACTTTTGCAATCCCATAATGAGGAAGCCTCAGTCAGTGGCCTGGTTTGAGTCCAGGCCTCCACTTAAAAACGACCTTTACTTTGTGTTTTTATTTTTCCCTGTTTTCTTTTCCTTTCTATGACCTCTCCCCCCAACTCCCCACCCCCTTCCCTCCACAGGTCTCTCTTTCTCCTTTTCTTTCTCTGTAGTTTGAGCCTGAGAGTTACTTAATTCCCGAACTTCTGGGTTTTCCTTAGATCTGGTAACCTGGTGGACATAAAAATTTGGGAAAGCCTCAAAACAGTCACCCACACCCCATGAAAAATAATCATGCTTGTCGCCAAAAGCTTTTAAATGAGAAAACAGTGGTCAAGTGAAGCAAATGAAGGCTGTAATAGCCACCATGTTTCTAGACTACTGTACCAAGTTTTTAAAATATATAGATATACTTTTAAATATATTTTTATTGTAAAAATACTGTACAGAGAGGTTACAATTACATGGGTAAGATAATGAGCACATTTCTTATAAGCATTGTAGCCTCCTGCTTTGTTTCCCCTTTCCATCCCTTCGTATCCTCCCCCCCCTCCCCCCCCCCCCCCCCGTCCCTCCCCAAAGTTGTAAAGTTCGTTTTTCGACATAACGACTTGTATATCTCATTGTTTCAATGGGTCCTCCTGTATCCCTGTTTTAACAATTTGTTTTTTCCCTTCCCCTCCACATATATCAACACCAGGATTTTTTTTTTTATTAAGCAAAACAACTCAGTTATTCAGCTGTGAGTATGTCCATACGAACAATATGCAGGAGCCTTCCATGCTTGACTGGCCAAAAAAGGGGGGAGAGCTAGGAAGGTGGCTTAGTGGTAGAGTGCTCGCTCGCCTTGCAAGCATGAGGCCCTGGGTTTGATTCCTCAGCACTATATAAACAGAAAAGGGGATCAGTGGCACACTGTGGCTCAAGTGGCAGAACAGTTGTGAGCCTTCAGATGAAGAGCAGAGAGACAGCACCCAGACCCAGAGTTCAAGCCTCACGCCCGACAACAAAAAAACTGAAAATAATAAATATATATGTGTGTATCACACTATATGTAAGCATATATATATATATATATGTATGTGTGTGTATAAATATATATTGGTATATGTATGTATATGCATGTGTGTGTGTGTGTGTCTGTGTCTGTGTGTGTGTGTGTCTGTGTGTGTGTCTGTGTAGAGAGAGAGAGAAAGCCAGAAGTGGTGATGTGGTTCAAGTGATACAGTGCTAGACTTGAGCAAAAGAAGTTGAGTGACAGTGCTGAGGCCCTGACTTCAAGTCTCAGTATTGCCCACCCCCCCCAAAAAAAATAAAGTAAAAGGAGAGAGAGAGAGAGAGATGAGAGAGAGAGAGAGAGAGAGAGAGAGGGTGGGGGGAAGAGAGAAAGTAAAAAACGAAGGAAGGAAGGAAGGAAGGAAGGAAGGAAGGAAGGAAGGAAGGAAGGAAGGAAGGAAGGAAGGAAGGAAGGAAGGAATGGTCAATGACCTGTTTTTCTTACCTGTAGAGAAATGCCCCAAACATCTAGAAATTCAGGTTGGGGCAAAGATAAAACAACTAACTATCTGTACATAACTCAGCTGCCACATCCCTCCCCCCCCCCCCCCCCGCCTGTTTAACCCTGAAAACACCCATGAAATCAAGGAGCTGTGTAGGTCTCTCTCCCTTCAAGAGCACCCACACTGTATTAGAGTATGTCCTTGTCTGTCTGTCTGTCTGTGCCTTTTTGGGGGGTCTGGTTGTCTGCTTGCCTGCTTGCTTACTTACTCCATAAAAACTCCACCAGAGTGACTCCTCCA
>NW_024871431.1:0-47500 GCF_019054845.1 Dipodomys spectabilis
CTAACCCTAACCCTAACCCTCACACTAATCCTAACCCTCACACTAATCCTAACTATACCCCTCACCCTAACCCTCACCCTAACACTACTACAAACCGTACCATCACCCTAACCCTAACCTTAACCCTCACCCTCACTCTAACTCTCCCCATCAACCTAACTCTCAATTTTACCCTAACCCTCACCCACAACCCACACTCACCCTCACCCAACCCTCACCCTATCCCTTAACCTAATCCTAAAACTCACCCTAATACTCATGCTAACCCTAAACCTTACTCTCACCCTGCCTAATCCTAACCCTTACCCTCGCCCTAACCCTATCCCTAACCATAACCCTCACACTAAACCTAACCCTCCCCCCTAAACCTAACCCTACTACTCACACTAACCCTAACCGTAAACCTAATCCCCACCCTCAACCTAACCCTTACCTCACCCTAAACCTCAAACTCACACTAACCCTAACTCTAAACTTCACCTTAAACATCACTCTAACCCTATCCCTCTCCCTCATCCTAACCCTCACCCTAACAATTACCCTCACCCTAAACCTAATCCTAACCCTGACCCTCACCCTAACCCTTACCCTCACGCTAACCCTAAACCTAACCCTAAACCTACCCCTCACCCTAACCCTCAATCTAACCCTAACCCTAACCCTAATCCTCAAGCTGACAGTAACTCTACCCATAACCATAACCCAAACCCTCACTCTCACCCTGACCCTCACTGTCTCCCTAACGCTCACCCTACCCTAATACTCATCGACACACTAAACCTCACTCTCACCCTCACCGTAACCCACGCCCTCACCCTACCCCTCAGCCTAACCCTAACCCTCACCCTAACCTTCACCCTACCCTAACCCTCACACTAACCCTAACCCTAACCCTCACCATCTACCTAACCCTAACCCTACCCCTCACCCTAAACCTCATCCTAATCCTAACCCTAACCCTAACACTCACACTAATCCTAACCTAACCCTAAACCTCAAACTCACCCTCACCCTCACCCTAACACTAACCCTCACCATAACCCTTACCCTCACACTTCCTTAACCCTAACCCTAACCATAACCCTATCACTAATCCTAAACCTAACGCTCACCCTCACCTTATCCCTACACCTAACTCTCCCCTGCACCCTAACCATAACCCTCACCTTCACCCTCACCCTAAACCTAACCCTAACCCTAACCTTAAACATCACCCTAACCCTCACTCAACCCTAACCCTCACCGACACTCTAACCCTCACCCTCAACCTCACCTCACCCAAGCCCTCAGCCTAACCCAAACCCAAAACCTATCCCTCACCATAACTCTAAGCCTCACCCTAACCCTCACCCTCATCCTAACCCTCACCCTAACCCTTACCCTCAACCTAAACATAATCCTAAAACTAACCCTCACACTAACCCTTACCCTCACCCTAACCTTCACCCTCACCCTAACCCTAACCCTAACCCTCACCCTCTCACCCTAAGCCTAACCCTAAACCTAACCCTCATCCTCACCCAAACCCTCACCCTAACCCTAACCCTCAACCTAACCCTAAATCTCACCCTCATCCGAAACCTCACCATTACCCTTACCCTCACGGTAACCCTAACCCTAACCTTAAAACTAACCCTCACATTAACCCTAACCCTCACACTATCCCTAACCCTAACCCTCATCCTAAACCTAACCCTAACCTTCACCCTCACCCTAACCCTAAACCTAACCCTAAACCTCACCCTCACCCTCAGCCTAACACTAACCCTCACCCTAACCCTTACCCTCACCCTTCCCTAACCCTAACCCTAACCCTAACCCTCACCCTCACCCTAACACCCAAACCCTAACCCTCACTAACCCTAACCCTCACCCTCACCCTAACCCTAATCCTTACCCTAAACCAAACCCTCACCCGTCCCCTCAACCTCACCCTAAGCCTAACGCTAACACTACTCCTAAACCTAACCCTCACCCTCACCCTAACGCTAAACCTAACCCTCACCCTCACACTAACCCTAACCGTCACCCTCACCCTCAACCTAAACCTAACACTTATCCTCACCCTAACCGACACCCTAAAAATAACGCTAACCATAAACCTCACCCACATCCTAACCCTCACCCTAACCCTTACCCTCACCGTATCCCTAAACCTATCCCTAAACTTAACCCTAACACTAACCCTAACTCTCACCTTAACCCTAACCCTACCCCTCACGCTTAGCTACAACCTAATCCTAAACCTAACCATAACCCTAACCCTAACCTTAACCCTTACCTAAACAAAACCCTCACCCTCAGCTTCACCCTAACCTTAACCCTCACTCAAAACCTACCAATTACCATCACCCTACCCCTCACCCAAACCCTAATCCTCTCCTTAACCCTAAACCTAACCCTTATGTAACCGAAACCCGCAACATCACCATCATCCTAACCCTAACCCTACCCCTAATCCTAAAGCTATTCTTCACCCGCACCTTAACCCTAATTCTAACCCTAACCTAACCCTAACCCTCACCCTCACCCTCACACTAACCCTAACTCTAACTCTCACGCTAACCCTAACCCTCACCCTAAACCTAACTCTAAACGTCACCCTAAACCTCATCCTAACCCTTACCCTCACTCTAAACCTAACCCTAACCCTAACCCTCACACTAATCCTAACCCTCACACTAACCCTAACTATACCCCTCACCCTAATCCTCACCCTAACACTAATACAAACCCTAATCATCAGCCTAACGCTAACCTTAACCCTCACCCTCACTCTAACCCTCCCCGTCAACCTAACTCTCACTTTTACCCTAACCCTCAATCACAACCCAACACTCACCCTCATCCAACCCTCACCCTATCCCTTAACCTAACCCTAAACCTCACCTTAACACTCATGCTAACCTTAAACCTTACTCTCACCCTATCCTAATCCTAACCCTTACCCTCGTCCTAACCCTATTCCTAACCATAACATTCACATTAAACCTAACCCTCACCCTAAACCTAACCCTACCCCTCACACTAACCCTAAACGTAAACCTAATCCGCACGCTCAACCTAACCCTTACCCACACCCTAACCCTAACCCTCACCCTAAACTTCACCTTAAACATCACTCTAACCCTAACCCTCACCCTCATCCTAACCCTCACCCTAACAATTACCCTCACCCTAAACCTAAACCTAACCCTGACCCAAACCTAACCCTTACCCTCACGCTAACCCTAAACCTACCCCTCACCCTAAACCTCAATCTAACCCTAACCGTAACCCTAATCCTCAACCTGACCCTAAACCTAACCATAACCATAACACTAACCCTCACCCTCACCGTAACCCTCACCGTCCCCCTAACCCTCAATCTACCCTAACACTCACCGACACACTAAACCTCACACTCACCCTCACCCTAACCCTCACCTTCACCTTACCCCTCACCCTACCCCTCAGCCTAACCCTAACCATCACCCTAACCCTAACACTCACACAAACCCTAACCCTCACCCTCAACCTCTACCTAACCTTAACCCTACCCCTCACCCTAAACCTCATCCTAACCCTAAACCTAACCCTAAGACTCACACTAATCCTAAACATAACCCTAAACCTCACTCTCACGCTCACCCTCAGCCTAACACTAACCCTCACCATAACCCTTACCCTCAAACTTCCTTAACCCTAACCCTAACCCTAACCCTATCACTAATCCTAACCGTAACCCTAACCCTCACCCTAACCATAACCCTCACCTTCACCCTCAACCTAACCCTAACCCTAACCCTAACCTTAAACATCACCCTAACCCTCACTCAACCCTAACCCTCACCGACACTCTAACCCTCACCATCAACCTCACCCTCAACCTCACCCTCACCCAAGGCCTCAGCCTAACCAAAACCCTAAACATATCCCTCACTATAACTCAAGCCCTCACTCTAACCCTCACACTCATCCTAACCCTTACCCTAACCCTTACCCACAACCTAAACATAATCCTAAAACTAACCCTCACACTAACCCTTACCCTTACCCTAACATTCACCCTCACCCTAACCCTAACCCTCATCCTAACTCTCACCCTAACCCTAACCCTAAACCTAACCCTCATCCTCACCCTAACCCTCAACCTAACCCTAACCCTCAACCTAACCCTAACCCTCACCCTCATCCGACACCTCACCATTACCCTTACCCTCACGGAAAACCTAACCCTAACCCTCACATTAACCCTAACCCTCACACTATCCCTAACCCTAACCCTCACCCTCTCATCCTAAACCTAACCCTAACCTTCACCCTCACCCTAACCCTAAACCTAACCCTAAACCTCACCCTCACCCTCACCCTCAGCCTAACACTAACCCTCACCCTAACCCTTACCTTCACCCTTCCCTAACCCTAACCCTAACCCTCACCCTCACCCTAACACTCACCCAAACCCTCACCCCAACTCTAACCCTAACCCTCACCTTCACCCTAACCCTAATCCTTACCCTAACATAAACCCTCACCCTTCCCCTCCCCCTCCCCCTAAGCCTAACCCTAACACTTCTCCTAAACCTAACCCTCACCCTCACCCTAACAAAAAAATTAACCCTCACCCTCACACTAACCCTAACCGTCACCCTCACCCTCAACCTAAACCTAACCCCAACCCTCAACCTAACCTACACCCTAACCATAACGCTAACTGTAAACCTCACCCTAACCCTAACCCTAACCCTAACCCTTACCCTCACCGTATCCCTAAACCTATCCCTAAACCTAACCCTCACACTAACCCTAACCCTCACCCTAACCCTAACCCTCCCCCTCACGCTTAGCTAAAACCTAATCCTAAACCTAACCATAACCCTAAACCTAACCTTAACCCTAACCTAAACAAAACTCTCACCCTCAGCTTCACCCTAACCCTAACCCTCACCCAAACCCTAACACTTACCAGCTCCGTAACCCTCACCCAAACCCTAATCCTCTCCTTAACCCTAAACCTAATCCCTACGTAACCGAAAACCTCAACCTCACCATCATCCTAACCCTAACCCTACCACTCAGCCTAACCCTCACACTAACCCTAACCCTAACCCTCACTCTGAATCTAATCCTACATCTAAACCTTACCCCAACCCTCACTCTCACTCTAACCCGCACCAAAACCCTTACCCTCACACTAACCCTAAACCTAACCTCACCCTAAACTTCACACTAACCCTAACACTCAATCTACCCCAACCCTAACACTAACCTTAAACCTCACCCTAACCCTCACCCTAACCGAACCATAACCCTAACACTAACCCTCACACTACGCTTCACCCTAACCCTAAACCTCACCTTAACCCTTACCTCAACCTAATCCTAAACTTAACCCAAACACTCACCCTTCCCCTCACCCTCACACTAAGCCTAACCCTAACCCTAACCCTAACCCTAACCCTAACCCTCACCCTAACCCTCACCCTAACCCTAATCCTAATATTAAACATCACCCAAACCCTAACCCTCACCCTCATCCTAAACCTCACCCTAACCCTTACCCTCACCCTAACTCTAACCCAAAACCTAAACCTCACCCTCACCCTAACCCTAACTCTAACTCTCACCAAAACCCAAACCCTCACCTTAAACCTATTCCTAACCCTCACCCTCACCCTAACTCTAAACATCACCCTAATCACCAACCTAACCCTAACTCTAACCCTAACCCTCAACCGCACCCTCATCCTAAACCAAAGCCTAACCCTAATCCTAAATCTAAATTTCACCCTCACCATAAACCTAAACCTAACCGTTACACAAACCCTCACCCTCATCCTCACCTTAACCCTAAACGTAACCCTAACCCTAACCCTCAAACTAATCGTAACCGTAACACTCACCCTAACCCTCATCCTAACCCTAACCCGAACCCTAACCCTAACCCTCACCCTAGACCTCACCCTAAACTTAACCCTAATCCTAACACTCATCCTTACCCTAACCCTCAGCCTAAAAATTGCTCTCACCCTCACCCTAACACTAACCCTCACACTAACCCGAAACTTTACCCTAACCCTCATGATAACCCTAATCCTACCCCTCACCCTAACCCTAACCCTAATGCTAACCCTCAACCGTACCCTAAGCCTCCCCCTCAAGCTAACTTTCACTGTCACCCTAACCCTCACCCTAACCCTAACCCTTACCCACACCCTAACCCTCATCTTCACCCTCACCTTCAACCTCACCCTAACCCTAACCCTAAACCTCACCCTAACACTAACCCTCACCCTAAACCTAACCCTCACTCTAACCGTAACACTCACCCTCATCCAAAACCCTCACACTAACCCTAACACTCACCCTAACCCTAACCCTAACCCTCACCCTAACCCTCATCTTGACCCTAATCCTCACCCTAAACCTAACCCTAAACCTAACCCTCAGCCTCACCATAAACCTCACCTTCACTCTAACCTTCACACTAACCCTAACCCTCATCCACATCCTAACCCTCAACCTCACTCTCACCTTCACCCAAACTCTCACCCTTAACCTAGCCCTCACCCTCACCCTAACCCTAACCCTCATGCTCACCCTAACTCTTTCACTCACCTTAACCCACACGCTAACACTAACCCTCACCCTCACCCGCACCTTCACGGTCACCCTTACCCTAAACCTAACCCTCAACCTCACCCTAACCCTTACCCTCACCCTAACCCTCATCCTCACCTGAACCCTCACCTCAGGGTAACCCTCACCCTCACCCAAAACCTCACCCTAACCCTACCCCTCACCCTAACCCTAAACCTCACCCTAAACGTATCCCTCCCTGTAACCCTCAAATTCACCCTAATCCTCACCCTAACCATAACCCTAACCCTTCCCTAACCGAAACCGTCATCCTCACCCTCATCCTCAACGTAACCCTAACTCTCATCCTAACCCTAACCTTAACCCTAACTCTCACCCTAACCCTAAACCTAAACTTCACAATCACCAAAACCCTAACCCTAACCCTCACCCTAACCCTCACTCTAACCCTAACACTAACCCTAACCCTCACCCTAAGCCTTAACCTCACCCTAATAATCACACAAACCCTAATCCTAACCCTCATCCTCACCCTAACCCTCACGATCACTCCAACCCTCACCTCAAGGTAACCCTCACACTCACCCAAAACATAACCCTAACCCTAACCCTAACCCTAACCCTCTCCCTAAGGCTAACCCTGCCTCTAACCCTCAAAATCACCCTAATACTCAACCTAAACATATGCCTAACACTTACCTAACCCTAACTCTCACACTCATCCTCACTCTCACCCTCAGACTATCCCTACCGTAAAACTAATCCTAAACCTAAACTTCACCCTGACTCTCACCCTCACCCTAACCCTAACCCTCACCCTAACCCTAACCCTGACCCTAACATTAACCATAATCCACACCCTATCCCTCAACCTAACCCTAACCCTCAAACTAACCCAAACCCTACCCCTCACCTTAACCCTTATCCTAACCCTAAGTCTAACCCTAACACTCACCCTAACCCTAACCCTAACCCTAACACTCACCCTCATCCTCAGCCTAACCCTAAATCTAACTCTAATCCTAACCCTATAACTCACCCTCACCCTCACCCCAATTCTAAACCTAATCCTAACCTTAACCCTCAACCTCACCCTAACCCTAACTCTAATTTTCACCTTAACTCTAACTTTCACCCTAACCCTTACGCTCACCCGAACCCTGACCCTAACCGTCACCCTAACCCTAACCCTTAACTTAACCCAAACCCTCACCCTAACCCTCTCCCTCCCCCTAACCCTAAACCTAACCCTTACCCTCATCCTCATCCTAACCCTAACAATAAACCTATCCCTCCCTCTAAACTTAACACTAACCATCACCCTCACCCTCACACTAACACTCAGCCTAACCCTAATCCTAACCCTAATCCAAACACTAACCCTCACCCTCACCCTCAACCTAATCCTAACCTGAACCCTAACCCTCCCCTCACACTCACCCTCACCTTCACCTTAAACCTCAACCTCAGCCTCACCCTCAACCTAACCCTAACCCTAACCCTAACCGTAACCCACACCCTAACCCTCACCCTCACCCTCACCCTCACACTAAATCTCACCCTCACCCTAGACCTCACCCTCATCCTGACTCTAACCCTAACACTCACCCTAACCCTAACCCTCACCCTCATCCTAACCATCACCCTAAACCTTATCCTCACCCTCACCCTAAACTTCACACTAACCCTTACCCTCACCCTAACCCTAACCCCAACACTCATCTTAAAACTCATGCTAACCCTATGCCTAACCTTAATACTCAACCTAACCCTAACCCTAACCCTAACACTCATTCTGACCCTCAGCCTAACCCTAACCCTAACCCTAATGCTAACCATATTCCTCACCCTCACACTCACCCTAATTCTAATCCTAACCCTAAGCCTAAGTATACCCATCACCGTAACCCTAAACCTAACCCTAACCCTCAACCTCAACCTCACCCTCAGCCTAACCCTAACCCTCACCCTAAAGCTTACCCTCACCCTACCCTAACCCTAACCCTAACCCTAACTCTAACACTCACCCAAACCCTAATCCTAACACTAACCCTAAACCTAACCTTAACCCTCACCCTCACCATAATACTCACCCTAACCCTTACCCTAAACCTAACACTCAAACTCACTGTCACTCTAACACTCACCCTAACCCTAACCCTCACCCGTACCCGAACCCTCACCCTCAACCTAACCCTCACCCTCACACTAAACATCAGCTTAACCCTAACCCGCACCCTAACCTTAAACCTCACCCTCACCCTAACCCTCACACTAAACCTTACCTAATCCTAAGCCTCATCCTATCCCTAACCTAACCCTAAACCTAACCCTATTCCTAAACCTAACCCTCATCCTCACCCTCACCCTAGCCCACACACTAACCCTAACCCTAAACCTAAACCTAAACCTAAATCTCACCCTAACCTTAAACCTAACCCTGACCCTAAACCTCAATCTAACAATAACCCTAACCCTAACCCTCACCCTAATTCTTAGCCTACCCCACATTCTAACCCTCACACTACCTCTAATTCTAACCCTCACCCTAACCCTAACCCTATCCCTAACCCTAAACCTCTCCCTCACCCTAACCCTCAACGTCACCCTAACCCTCACTCTAACCCTAACCATCACCCACACTCAAACCATCACTCTCACCTGAACACTCACTCTACCCCTAATCCTAACCCTTACCCTAAAAATCAACCTAAACCTAACCCTCAACCTATACCTAACACTAACTCTCACGCTAACTCTTACCCTCACCCTAACACTCACACTCACCCTCATCCTCAGCCTAACCCTAAGCCTAACCCTAAACCTCACTCTAACCCTAATCCTAACCCTAACCCTAACCCTAACCCTCAACCTCACCCTAACCGTAACCGTAACCCTCACACTAAACCTAACCCTCACCCTTACTCTAACCCTCACCCTAACCCTAACCCTATTCCTAAAACTCCCCCTAAACCAAAGTCTCACGCTAACCCTAAACCTAACCATAAACTTCACCCTAACACTCACCCAAACCCTAACCCTACCCCTCACCCTAACCCTAAACTTAACCCTAACCCTAATCCTCAAACTAACACTAATCCTCACCCTCTGGCTGAACCTAACCCTAACCCTAACCTTAACCTTTACCTTCACCATAACCCTAACCTTAACCCTAACCCTAAAACTCAGACTAAACCCAACCCTCACCCTAAACCTAACGTTACCCCTCACCCTAAACCAAAGCCTCACGCTAACCCTAACCCTAACCTGCACCTTAACCCTTACCCTAACCCTAACCTTAACCTTAACCCTCCCCCTAACCGGAATGCTAACCCTAACCCTCACCCTCAACCTAACCCTCACCCTCACCCTTACCCTAAACCTAAACCTAACCCTCACACTAACCCTAACCTTCACCCTCTCCCTAACCCTCACCCTGACCCTAACCCTCACCCTAACGCTAAAACTAAACCTAACACTCAGCCTCACCCTAACCATTACCTTCACCCTAACCCTCACCCTAACCCTAATCCTAACCCTAACCCTCCCCCTAAACCAAAGCCTCACGCTAACCCTCAACCTAACCCTAAACTTCACCCTAACCCTCACCCAAACCCTATCCCTACCCCTCACCCTAACCCTAAACATAAACCTACCCCTATTCCTCACACTAACCCTAAGCCTCACCCTAAGGCTAACTCAAACCCTAAACCTAACCCTAACCTTAACCCTAACCCTAACCCTCAGACTAAACCGAACCCTCACCATAAACCTAATCCTACCCCTCACCCTAAACCAAAGCCTCACGCTAACCTTAACCCTAACCCTCACCCTAACCGAAATGCTAACCCTAACCCTCACCCTCAACCTAACCCTCACCCTCACCCTTACCCTAAACCTAACCCTAGCCCTCAAACTAAACCTAACCCTCACCCTAACCTTAACCCTACCCCTCATCCTACACCTCACCTGAACCCTCACCTTCACCCTAACCCTCACCCTAACCATAAAACTAAACCTAACACTCAGCCTCACCCTAACCCTCACCCAAACCCTAAACATAACCCTAACCCTATTCCTCACACTAACACTTAGCCTCACCCTAAGGCTAACCCTAACCCTAACGTTTACCTTCACCATAACCCTAACCTCAAACCTAACCCTAACCCTCAGACTAAACCAAACCCTCACCCTAAACCTAACCCTACCCTTCACGCTAAACCAAAGCCTCACACTAAGCCTAACCATAACCCTCACCTTCACCCTTAACCTAACCCTAAACTTCACCCTAACCCTCACCCTAACCGAAATGCTAACCCTAACCCTCACTCTAACCCTCACCCTCACCCTTACCCTAAAGCTAAACCTAACCCTCAGACTAACCCTAACCCTCACCCTAACCTTAACCATACCCCTCAGCCTACACCTCACCCTAACCCTCAACTTCACCTTAACCCTCACCCTAACCCTAACCCTCACCCTAACCCTAACCCTCACCCTAACCCTAACCCTCACCCTAGCCCTAAAACTGAACCTAACATTCAGCCTAACCCTAACCATCACCCTTACCCTTATCTTCAAACTAACACTCACCCTAACCCTAACCCTAACCCTAACCCTAACCCTCCCCCTAAACCCAAGCCTCACGCTAACCCGAAACCTAACATTAAACTTCACCCTAACCCTCACGCTAACCCTAACCCTGCCCCTCAGCCTAACCCCTAAACATAACCCTAACCCTATTCCTCACACTAACACTAAGCCTCACCCCAAGGCTAACCCTAACCCTAACCCTAACCCTAAGGTTTACCTTCACCATAACCCTAACCTTAACCCTAACCGTAACCCTCAGACTAAACCCAACCCTCACCCTACACCTAACCCTACCCCTCACCCTAAACCAAAGCCTGACTCTAATCCTAACTCTAACCCTCAACTTCAACCTTACCCTAACCCTAAACTTAACCCTAACCCTCACCCTAACCCTCACCCTAACCAAAATGCTAACCCTAACCCTCACCTTAACCCTCACCCTCACCCTTACCCTAACCCTAACCCTAACCCTCACACTAACCCTAACCCTCACCCTAACCTTAACCCTACCCATGCTCACCTCACCCGAACCCTCACCTTCACCCTAAACCTCACCCTAACCCTAACCCTCACCCTAACTCTAACCCTCACCCTGACCCTAACCCTCACCCTAACCGTAAAACTACCCCTCACCCCAACACTCATCCTAACCCTAAAACTCACGCTAACCCTAACCCTAACCCTAAACCTCACCCTAAACCTAAACGTAACTAAACTAAACCTAACACTCAGCTTCACTCTAACCATCACTCTTACACTTACCTTCACCCTAACCCTCACCCTAACCCTAACCCTAAACCTCACACTAAGACTTACCCTCACCCTAACCCTAACCATAACTTCTCCCTCACACTAACCCTAACCCTCACCCTAACCGTAAAACTACCCCTCACCCCAACACTCATCCTAACCCTAAAACTCACGCTAACCCTAACCCTAACACTCGTCCTAAACCAAACACTCACCCTCAACCTCACCCTCACCCTCAGTCTATCCCTAACCCTAACGCTAATCCTAACCCTAACCCTAACCGTAACCTAAACTTAACCTTCCCCTTCACCCTCAACCTAACTCTAACCCTTATCCAACCCCAAACCTCACCCTTACTCTAACGTTCACCGAACCCTAACCCTCACACTCACACTCACCCTATCCCTAACCCTTACACTCACCCTAACCCTAACCCTCACCCTCACCCTACCCTAAACCTAAACCTAACCCTCACTCTAAACCTAACACTTACCCTAACCCTAACCCTAAACCTTAACCCTAAACCTCACTCTAGTAAGAACCCTAATCCTAACCCTCTACTGATTACATCTTTGATGGCTAAACTCTATTCAACCTGAGGAAGTAAGTTGAACCTGTACTTATGGTACTCTGTGAAAGTTTGGAGAACTACACCTCAGTTGTTTGGGACGCGACAACTGTCCATCCAGGAATATGGACGGCACTAGCTATGTCAGGCTCTAATTAGTCCACCGTTGTGTGAATGACTTCTGCCAGAAACACTCAGAATGAGGTTCTGAGTTATTGCAAGATAGGTGCGTTTCACTCCTTTTCAAGGCTTCTTAGGAAGAATTTCAGATTCTGTTTACCGTCAGGCCTCCAGGTGTTCCTGGTGAACATCAAATTGTAAACCCTAACCCTAACCCTAACCCTAAAGCTAACCCTAACCCTAACCCTAATCCTAACCCTCACCTTAACCCTAACCCTAACCCTCACCCTAACCCTCACCTAAACACTCACGCTAAACCTATCCCTCACTCTCAGCCTTACCCTCACCCTAAACCTTACCCTCACACTAAACCTAACCCTAACCCTCACCCTAACCCTAAACCTAACCCTAACCCTAACCCTCATCCTAACACTCACCCTAACACTCACGCTAACCCTAACCCTCACTCTCACCCAAACCCCCACCCTAGCCCTTATCCTCACCCTAGCCCTATCCGTAAACCTAACCCTCACAATAAACCTAACCCTCACCCTAAACCTAACCCTACTCCTCACCCTAAGCCTAACCCTAACCCTAACCCTAACCCTCACCCACACCCTAACCCTCAACCTCACCCTCACCCTCACCCAAAACCTCACCCTTAACCTAGCCCTCACCCTAACCCTAACACTCACAATCACCCTAACACCCTCACCCTAACATTCATGCTAACCCTAAACCTCACCCTCACGGTCACCCTCACCCTAACCCTAACCCTCTCCTTCACTCTAACCCTTACCCTCACCCTAACCCTCACCCACACCCGAACCCTCACTTCACGGTAACCCTAACCCTCATCCAAAACATCAGCCTAACCTTAACCATCACCCTAACCCTAACCCTACCCCTAACCGTAACCCTCCCTCTAACCCTCAATCTCACCCCACTCCTCACCCTAACCATTACCCTTACCCTTACCTAACTGAAACCCTAAACCTTACCCTCACCCTCAACCTAACCCTAACTCTCAGCCTAACCCTAACCTTAACCCTAACACTCACCCTAATCCTAACCCTCAAACTCACCCTCACCCAAACCCTAAACCTCACCCTAACCCTAACATTAACTCTAACCCTCATCCTCACCCTAAACCTTAACTTCACCCTAATCCTCACACAAACCCTAACCCTAACCCTCATCCTCACCCTCTCACCCTCACTCGATCCCTCACCTCACAGTAACCCTCACCCTCACCCAAAACATCACCCTAACCCTAAAACTCAACCTAACCCTAACCCTAAACTTCACCCTAACCAGAACCCTCCCTCTAACCCTTACCTAACCCACTCACCCTCACCCTCACTCTCACCCTAACCTTCACCCTCACCATAGCCCTCAGCCTAAACCTAAACCTAACCCTGACCCTCACCCTCACACTCACCCTCATCCTCAGCCTATCCCTAACCTTAAACGTAATCCTAACCCAAAACTTCACCCTGACGCTCACCCTCACCCTAACCCTAAACCTAACCCGAATCCTCACCCTAACCTTAACCCTCACCCTAACACCCTAACACTAACCCTAAACCTAACCCTCACCCTACCCCTCATCCTAAACATAAACCTAACCCTAACCCTCACCCTCACCCTAACCCTAATACTAACCTTAAATATCACCCTAACCCTTACCCTCTCCCTCATCCTAACCCTCACACTAACCTTTACACTCACCCTAACCCTAACCCTAAACCTAACCCTCACCCTAACCCTAAACCGAACCCTAACCCTCACCCTCACCCTAACCCGAATCCTAACCTTAACCATCACCCTAACTCTAACCCTAAGCCTAACCCTCACCCTAACCCTAATCCTAACATTAAACATTACCCAAACCTTAACCCTCAACCTCATCCTAAATCTCACCCTAACCCTTACCCTCACCCTAACTCTAACCCTAAACCCAACCCTCACCCTCACCCAAAACCTCACCCTATCCCTAACCTTAACCTTAACCTTCACCCTCAAACTCACCTTCACCCTAATACTAACCCTCTCACCCTCACCCTAACCCTCACCCTCACCCTAAACATCACCCTAACTCTAATCCTCACCCTAATCCTAAACCTAAACCTCATCCTAAAGCTAACCCTCACCCTAAACTTCACCCACACTCTAATCCTCACCCTAACTCTAACCCTAAATCTTACCCTAAATCTAACTCTCACCCTCACCCTCAGCCTAAACCAAACCCTAACCCTAATCCTAATCCTAACTCTCACCCTCACCTTAAACCTAACCCTAACCGTTACCCTAACCCTCATCCTCATCCTCACCCTAACCCTAACCGTAACTCTAACCCTAACCCTCAAACTAACCCTAAACCTAACACTCACCCTAACCCTCATCCTAACCCTAACCCGAACCGTAACCCTAACCCTCACCCTAGACCTCACCCTAACCTTAACCCTAATCCTAACCCTCATCCTTACCCTAACCCTCAGCCTAAAAATTGCCCTCACCCTCACCCTAACCCTAACCCTCACACTAACCCGAAAATTCACCCTAACCCTCACGATAACCCTAATGCTACCCCTCACCCTAACCCTCACCCTAACCCTAACGCTAACCCTCACCCGTACCCTAAGCCTCACCCTCAAGCTAAACTCACTGTCACCCTAACCCTCACCCTAACCCTAACCCTCACCCACACCCTAACCCTCATCTTCACCCTCATCTTCAACCTCACCCTAACTCTAACTCTAACCCTAACCCTCAAGCTAACACTAATCCTCATTCTAAACCTAACCCTCACCCTAACCGTAACACTCACCCTCATCCAAACCCTCACCCTAAAACATACCCACACCCTAACCCTAACCCTAAAACTAACCCTAACACTAACCCTAACCCTAAACCCTCACCCTCACCCTAACCATAACCCTCACCCTAACCCTCATCCTGACCTTAATCCTCACCCTAAACCTAACCCTAAGCCTCACCATAACCCTCACCTTCACTCTAACCCTCACCCTCACCCTCACCCTAACCCTCACCCACACCCTAACCCTCAACCCCAACCTCACCCTCACCCAAAACCTCACCCTTAACCTAGCCCTCACCCTAACCCTAACCCTCATCCTCACCCTAACACACTCACCCTAAACCTCACGCTAACACTAACCCTCACCCTCACCTGCACCCTCACGGTCACCATCACCCTAACCCTGACCCTCAACCTCACCCTAACCCTTACCCTCACCCTAACCCTCATCCTCACCCGAACCCTCACCTCAGGGTAACCCTCACCCTCACCCAAAACATCACCCTAACCCTACCCATCACCCTAACCCTAAACCTAAACCTCACCCTAAACGAAACCCTCCCTGTAACCCTCAAATTCACCCTAATCTTCACCCTAACCATAACTCTAACCCTTACCTAAGCAAAACCCTCATCCTCACCCTCACCCTCAACCTAACCCTAACTCTCATCCTAACCCTAACCTTAACCGTAACTCTCACACTAACACTTAACCTAAACCTCACCCTCACTAAAACCCTAACCCTAAACCTCACCCTAACCCTCACCCTCACCCTAACCCTCAAACTCACGTTAAACCACACCCTCACACTCACCCTGACCCTAACCCTAACCGTAATCCTAACCCTAACCCTCACCTTAAACATCACACTAACGCTCAGCCTAACCCTAAACTTCACCCTCATCCTAAACCTCACCCTAACCTTTACCCTCACGCTAAGCCTAAGCCTAAGCCTAACCCTCACCCTCACCCTTACTGTTACCCTCAGCCTACCCCTAACCCTAACACTCACCCTAACCCTCAACCTAAACCTACTGCTCATCCTAACCCTCACCCTAACCCTATTCTTCGCCCTGAAACTCACCCTAATACTTACGCTAACCCTTGCCCTAACCCTCACCCTAACTCTAACACTAAGCCTAACCCTCACACTAACCCTAAACCTAAAGCTCACCCTACACCTCAATCAAACCCTAATCCTAAACCTAACCCTCACCCTAACCTTCACCCTCACCCTTACCCTCAACCTAACCCTAACACTAACCTTATCCCTAAGGTTAACACTCACCCTAAACCTCACCCTCACCCTACCCCTACCCCTAACCCTAAACATAACTCTAACCCTCACCCTAACCTTAACCCTAATCCTAACCCTATTCCTCAACCTCACCCTCACCCTAATTCTAAACCCAAACCTAAACCTAAGCCTCACCCTTACCCTAACCCTAACTCTAACTCTCACCCTAAACTTAACACTCACCCCAAACCTAACCCTAACTCCCACCCTCAACCTAACGCTAAACCTCACCCTAACCCTCAACCTAACCCTAACTCTAACCCTAACCCTCAACCTCACCCTAACCCCAATCCTAACCCTCACCCTAACACTAACCCTTACCCTAACCCTAACCCTCACCCTCACCCTAACCTTCACCTTAACACTTAACCTCACAGTAACCCTCACACTAACCCTCACTCTAACCTTAACCTAACCCTCACACTAAACCTAACCCTAACACTAATAGTAAACATCACCCTAACCCTCACCCTCACCCTAACCCTAACCTTCACCCTCATCCTAATACTCACCCTAAACCTTATCCTCACCCTAACCCTAACCCTAACTCTAACCCTCATACTAACCCTAACCCTCACACTAACCCTAACTCTCACCCTCACCATAAACCTAACCCTAACCGTAACCCTAACCCTAACCCTCAAACTAACCCTAACCCTAAAACTCACCCTAACCCTCATCCTAACCCTAACCCGAACCCTAACCCTAACCCTCACCCTAGATCTCACCCTAACCTTAACCCTAATCCTAACCCTTTTCCTTACCCTAACCCTCAGCCTACAAATTGCCCTCACCCTCATCCTAACCCTAACCCTCACACTAATCCGAAACTTCACCCGAACCCTCATGATAACCCTAATCCTACCCCTCACCCTAACCCTCACCCTAACCCTAACGCTAACCCTCGCCCGTACCCTAAGACTCACCCTCACTCTAACCCTCACTGTCACCCTAACCCTCACCCTAACCCTAAGCCTCACCCACACCCTAACCCTCATCTTCACCCTCATCTTCAACCTCACCTTAACCCTAACCCTAACCCTAACCCTCACCCTCACTGTAGCCCTCCGCCTAACCCTAACCCTAACCCTCACCCTCACAGTCACCCTGACCCTCAGACTATCCCTAACCCTAAAACTAATCCAAACCCTAAACTTCACCATGACCCTCACCCTCACCCTTACCCTAACCCTCACCATCACCCTCACCATAACCTTCACCCTAAACCTTACCCTCACCCTAACCCTCATCCTAAAACTATTCCTAGCGCTAACACTAACCCTCACCCTAACCCTCACCCTAACCCTAATCCTAACCTTAAACATGAACCTAACCCTAACACTCACCTCATCCTAACCCTCAACCTAACATTTACCCTCACCCTAACACTTACCCTAAACCTAACCCTCACAATCACCCTAAACCTAACTCTAATTATCACCCTAACCCTAACCATCACTCTAAACCTAACCCTAACCCAAACCCTCATCTTAAGCCTAAACCTCACTCTAACCCTAACACTAACCCTAAACCTCACCATCACCCTAAATTTCACCCTAAACCTTACCCTCACACTAACCCTCACACTAACCCTCACTCTAAACCTAACCCTAACCCTCACACTAACCCTAACCCTAAACATCACCCTAATCCTCACCCTCACCCCAACCCTAAACTTCACCGTCATCCTAACCCTCACCTAACCCTTACCCAGACCCTCACCATAACCCTAACCCTCACCTTCACCCTAACCCTAACCCAACCCCTTCATCCTAACCTTCATCCTGACCCTAATCCTCACCCTAAACTTAAACCTAAACCTAACCCCCAGCCTCACCCTAACCTTCCCCTAACTCTAACCCTCACCCTAAACCTAACCTTCACCCACACCCTAACCCTCAACCTCACCCTCACTCTCACCATAAACCTCATTCTTAACCTAGCCCTTACGGTAACCCTAACCCTAAACCTTATATAACTGAAACCCTCAACTTCACCCACACCTTCACCCTGACGATAACCCTCACCCTCACCCTAACCCTCACGCTAACCCTAACCTTCACCCTCACCCTCACCCTCACTGCCACAATCACCCTAACCCTAACCCTCACCCTCACCCTAACCATTACCCACACCCAAACCATCACCTTCACCCGAACCCTCACCTCACGGTAACCCTCACGCTCACCCTAAATATCACCCTAACCCTAACGGTCACCCTAACCCTAACTCTAACTCTCACTCTAACCCTAACCCTCCCTCTAACCGTCAAACTCACCCTAATCCTCACCCTAACCATAACCCTAACCCTTACCTAACCGAAACCCTAAACCTCACCCTCAACCTAACCCTCTCATCTTAACCCTAAACTTAACTCTAACTCTCACCCTAACCCTAACCCCAAACCTCACCCTCACCCAAACCATAACCCTAAACCTAACCCTCACCCTAATCCTCACCCTAATCCTAAAACTTACCCTAACCCTCACCCTCACCGTAACCCTCACCCTAAACCTTAAACTCACCCTAATCCTTACACAAACCCTAAACCTAACTCTCATCCTCACACTAACCCTCACTCTCACTCGAACCCTCACCTCACGGTAACCCTCACCCTCACCCAAAACATCACCCTAATCCTTACCCTCACCCTAACCCTAACCCTCTCTCCCGAACCCTCACCTAACAATTACCCTGACCCTAACCTTAACCCTAACTCTAAATCTAACCCTTACCCTCACCCTAACACTCTAACCCTAACCCTAGCTTAATACTCACCAACACCCTAACCCTCACCCTCACCCTCACCCTCTCACCCTCACATTACCCATCAGCCTAACCCTAACGCTAACCCTAAAGCTCACCCTAATCCTAACCCTCACCCTAACCCTTACCTTCATCCTAAACCTCACAATAACACTTACCCTCAACCTAAACCTAAATCTAACTCTCACTCTAACCCTTACCCTCACCCTAACCTCACCCTCACCCTAACCTTCACCCCAACCCTCACCCTAACCCTAACCATAAACCTAGCCCTCATCCTCACCCTAATCCTCACCCTCACCCTCACCCTCACCTCAGACTATCCCTAAACTAAAACTAATCATAACCCTAAACTTCACCCTGACCCTCATCCTCACCCTAACCTTAACCCTAACCATCACCCTAACCCTAACCCTCACCCTAACCCTTAACCTAACCCTAACCCTAACCATCACCTTAACCTTCACCTTAACCCTTACCCTCACACTAAGCTTCACACTAACCCTAACTCTAACCCTAATCCTAACCCTCACACTAACTCTAAACCTAACCCTAAACCTAAACATCACCCTAACCCTCTCCCTCACCCCAACCCTAAACCTCACCGTCATCCTAACCCTCACTCTAAACATTACCCTAACCCTCACACTAACCCTAACCCTCACCCTACCCCTTCCCCCTAACCCTCATCCTGACCATCATCCTCAACCTAAACCTAACCCTAACCCTAATCCTCAGCCTCAGCCTAACCCTCACCCTCACTCTAACCGTCACCCTAACCCTAACCCTCACCCACAACCTAAGCCTCAACCTCACCCTCACCCTCACCATAAACCTCACCCTTAACCTAGCCCTTACCGTAACCCTAACCCTAAACCTTACCTAACAGAAACTCTCACCCTCAGCCTCACCCTCACCCTAACCATAACCCTCACCCTCACCCTGACACGCCCAACCTAACCCTAACGCTAACCCTAACCTTCACCCTCACCCTCACCCTCACTGTCACCCTCACCCTAACCCTAACCCTTACCCTCACCCTAACCCTTACCCTAACCCTAACCCTAACCCTAATCAGAACCTTCACCTGAACCCTCATCTCACGGTAACCCTCACCCTCACCCAAAACATCACCCTAACCCTTACCTAACCGAAACCCTCACCCTCACCCTCAATCTAACCCTAACTCTCATCCTAACCCTAAGCTTAACCCTAACTCTCACCCTAACCTTAACCCCCAACCTCACCCTCACCCAAACCCTAACCCTAACCCTCACCCTAACCCTCATCCTAACCATAAAACAAACCCTAACCCTCACCCTCACCCTAACCCTCACCCTAAACCTTAACCTCACCCTAATCCTCACACAAACCCTAACCCTAACCCTCATCTTCACACTAACCCTCACTCTCACTCGAACCCTCACCTCACGGTAACCCTCACCCTCACCCAAAACATCCCCCTAACCCTTAACCTCACCCTAACCCTAACCCTAACACTCTCCCTAACCCTAACCTTCCTTGTAACATTCAAACTCACCCTAACCCTCACCCTAACCCTTACCCTCACCTTAACCCTAACACTAAACCTAACACTAACACCCTAACCTTAAAGATCACCCTAACCCTAACCCTCACCCTCATCCTAACCCTCAGCCTAACAATTACCCTAACCCTAACCATAACCCTAACCCTCACCCTCACCTAACACGCTCACCCTAACCCTCATGCTAACCCTAACCTTAAGGGTACTCCTCACCCTACCCTAACCCTAAACCTAACCCTAATTCTAACCCTCACCCTCACCCTAACACTCTAACCCTCATCCTACCCTAATCCTCACCAACAACCTAACCCTCACCCTCACCCTCACCCTCTCACCCTCACAGTAGACATCAGCCTAACCCTAACCCTAACCCTAACCATCAACCTCACCCTAACCTTCACCCTAACCCTGAATCTCACCCTAACCCTCATCCTAAACCTATCCCTAACACTAACCCTAACACTCACCCTAACCCTCACCCTAACCCTAATCCTAACCTTAAATATCACCCTAACTCTAACACTCACCTCATCCTAACCCTCAACCTAACACTTACCCTCACCCTAACTCTAATCCTAAACCTAACCCTCACCCTCACCCTAACCCTAACTCTCACCCTAAACCTAACCCTCACCCTAAACCTAACCTTAACCCAAATCCTCATCCTAAGTCTAAACCTCACACTAACCCTAACCCTAACCCTAAAACTCACCCTCACCCTAACCTTCACCCTAACCCTTACCCTCACACTAACCCTCACACTAACCCTAACTCTAACCCTAACCCTATCCCTCACAGTAACCTTAACCCTATGCCTAACCCTAACCCTAACCCTAAACTTCACCCTAACCCTCACCCTCACCCTAACCCTAAACCTCAACCTCATGCTAACCCTCACCCTAACCCTTACCCTCACCCTAACCCTAACCCTAGCACTCTCCCTAACCCTAACCCTCCCTTTAAACCTAAAACTCACCCTAACCCTCACCCTAAACCTTACCTTCCCCCTAACCCTCCCCCTAAGCCTGACCCTAACACTAACACAAACCCTAACCTTAAATATCACCCTAACCCTAACACTAACCCTCATCTTAACCCTCCGCCTAACAATTAACTTAACCCTCACCCTCACCATAACCCTAACCCTCACCTAACCCTTACCCTCACCTAACCCTAACCTTAACAGTACTCCTCACTCTGACCCTAACCCTAACCCTAACCCTAACTCTAACCCTCACCCTAACACTCTAACCCTCAACCTACCCTAATCCTCACCGACAGCCTAACCCTCACCCTCACCCTCACCCTAACCCTCACCCTCACAGTAGCCATCAGCCTAACCCTAACCCTAACCCTAACACTCACCCTAATCTTAACCTTCACCCTAACCCTCACCTTCAACCTAAACCTCACAATAACCCTTAATCTCAACCTCAACCTAAACCTAAACCTAACCCTCACACTAACCCTTACCCTCACCCTAACCCTCACCCTCACCCTAACCCTAACCCTAACCCTCATCCTCACCCTAACCCTCACCCTAACCCTAACCCTAACCCTCACCATTACCCTTACTCTCACGGTAACCCTAACCCTAACCCTAAACCTAACCCTCACACAAACTCTAACCCTCACACTAACACTATCCCTCAGTCTATCCCTAACCCTTACCCTAAACCTTACCCTCACCCTAAACTAAGCCTAACCCTAACCCTAACCTTCACCCTCACCCTAACCCTCATTCTCACCCTAAACATCACCCTAATTCTAAACCTCACCCTAAACCTGAACCTAAACCTCACCCTAATCCTAACCCCCACCCTAAACTTCATTCACACTCTAATCCTCACCCTAACCCTAACCCTAAATCTTACCCTAACCCTAATCCTTACCCTCACCCTCACCCTCAGCCTAACCAAAACCCTAACCTTAATCCTAACCCGAACTCTCACCCTCACCCTAAACCTAAACCTAACCGTTACCATAACCCTCACACTCATCCTCACTTTACCCCTAACCGTAACCCTAACTCCAACCCTCAAACTAACCCTAACTCTAACCCTAACCTTCACCCTAACCCTAATCCTAAACTTATAACCCTAACACTCATCTCATCCTAACCCTCAAGCTAACCCTTACCCTCACACTAACTCTAACCCTAAAACTAACCCTCACCCTCAACCTAACCCTAACTCTAACTCTCACCTTAACCCTAACCCTCACCCTAAACCTAACCCTATCCCAAACCCTCAGCCTAAGTCTAAACCTCACCCGAACCCTAACCCTAACCCTAAACCTCACCCTCACCCTAACCTTCACCCTAAATCTAACCCTCAGCTTAAGCCTCACACTAACCCTAACCCTAACCCTAACCCAAACCCTCATAATAACCCTAACCCTAACCCTAAACATCACCCTAACTCTCACCCTCACCCTAACCCTAAACCTCACCCTCATCCTAACCCTCACCCTAACCCTTACTCTCACCCTAACCTTAACCCTAATACTCTCCCTAACCCTCACCCTCCTTCTAACCCTCAAACTCACCCTAAGCTTCACCCAAACGCTTATCCTCACCCTAACCCTCACGCTAAGCCTAACCCTAACACTAACACTAATCCTAAACTTAAACATTACCCTAACCCTAACCCTCACCATCATCCTAACCCTCAGCCTAACAATTACCGTAACCCTAACCCTAACCGTAACCCTTACCCTTACCCTCACCTAACCCTTTCCCTCACCGTAAACCTAACCCTAACCCAACCCCTTACCCTAACCCTCATGCGAACCCTAACCTTAACAGTAATTCTCACCCTGACCCTAAACCTAACCCTAAATCTAACCCTCATCCTCAACCTAACACTCTAACCCTCACCCTACCCTAATCCTCACCCACAAACTAACCATCAACTTCACCCTAACCCTCACCCAAAACTTCACCCTTAACCTAGCCCTCACCCTAACCCTAACCCTAAACCTTATCTAACCGAAACCCTCACACTCACCCTTGCCCTCACCCTAACCCTAACCCTCACCCTCACCCTAACAATTACCCTCACCCTAACCCTCATGCTAACCCTAAACCTCACCCTCACCCGCACCCTCATGGTCACCCTCACTCTAACCCTAACCCTCACCCTCACCCTAACACCCTCACCCTACCGCTCACCCTCACCTGAACCCTCACCTCAGTGTAACCCTCACCCTCACCCAAAACATCACCCTAACCCTAAACATCACCCTAACCCTAACCCTAAACCTCAAGCTAACCCTAACCCTCCTAACCCTCAAACTCAACCTAATCCTCACCCTAACCATAACCCTAATCCTTACCTAACCGAAAGCCTCACGCTCACCCTCACCCTCAACCTAACCCTATCTCTCATCCTAACCCTAACCTTAAACCTAACTCTCACCCAACACTAACACTAAACCTCACCCTCACCCAAACCCTAACCCTAACCCTCAACCTCACCCTAACTCTAAGCCTAACCCTAACCCTAACACTCACCCTCATATTAAACCTAAACCTATAACTAAACCTCACCCTCACACTCACCCTAAACCTAACACTAACCCTCACCCTGACCCTAAAACTAAACAAAACCCTAACCCTAACCCTTCCCCTCACCCTAACACTTAACCTAACCCTAAACCTCAACCTCACCCTAAATCTAAACCTAACCATAACCTTCATCCTAACCCTAACCCTCACCCCAAACCTAACCCTAAACTTCATCCACACCCTAACACTCACCCTCACCCTAACGCTATCCCTAACCCTCACCCTCATGCTAACCCTCACACTTACCCTTGCCCTCACGTTAACCCTAATCCTAACCCTAACCCTAACCCTCACACTAACACTAAGGCTCACACTAACCCTAACCCTACCCCTCACCCTAACCCTCCACTTAAACCTAACTCTAACCTTTACCCTCACCCTAACCCTAACCCTGACCCTAACCCTCACCCTCACCCTCACCATCACCCTTACCCTAACCCTAAACCTACCCCTCACCCTAACCCTCAACCTAAACCTAACCCTGGAAGTAACCCTCACGCTAACCCTAACCCTCACCCTCACCCTCAGCCTAACTTTAACCCAAACCCTAATCCTAAACCTAAGCCTCACCCTCATCCTCACCCTAAACCTAACCCTTACCCTCACTCTAAAACTAACCCTAAACCTAACCCTCACAATAACCCTAACCCTCACCCTAACCCTAACTCTGCTACTCACCCTAAATCTCATCCTAACCCCAACCTTATCTGTAGTACTCACCCTAACCCTAACCATAACCCTCACCCTCAGCCTAACCCTCACTCTCACGTGAACCCACACCCTAACCCTAACCCTAACCCTAACCCTAACCCTAACCCTAACCCTAACCCTCACCTTAAATATCACACTAACGCTCACCCTAACCCTAACCTTCAACCTCATCCTAAACCTCACCCTAACCTTTACCCTCATGCTAAGCCTAACCCTAACCCTACCCCTCACCCTCACCCTTACCGTTACCCTCACCCTACCCCTAACCCTAACCCTTACCCTATCAACCTATACCTACTGCTCAGCCTAACCCTCACCTTAACCCTATTCCTTACCCTGAAACTCACCCTAATCCTTACTCTAACCCTTACGGTAAACCTCACCCTAGCCCTCACCCTAAAATTATCCTCACCCTAACCCTAACCCTCACACTTACCCTAATCCTAACCTTAAACATCACCCTAACCCTTACCCTCACCCTAATCCTAACCCTCACCCTAACACTTACCTTCATCCTAAACCTAATCCTAAACCTAACCCTCACCCTAACCCTAATCCGAATCCTAACCTTAACCATCACCCTAGCCCTAACTCTCAACCTAACCCTCACCCTAACTCTAATCCTAACATTAAACATCACCCAAACCCTAAACCTCACAGTCATCCTAAACCTCACCCTAACACTTACCCTCACCCTAACTCTAACCCTAAACCTAAACATCACCCTCACTCTAACCCTAACTCTAAATCTCACCGTAACCCAAATCCTCACCCTAAACCTCACCCTAACCCTCACCCTCACCCTAACTCTAAACATCACCCTAACCCTCAACCTAACCTTAACTCTACCTTTAACCTTCAACCTCAACCTAACCTAACCCTTACCCTTATGCTCACCCTAACCCTAACCGTATCCTTATCCCTCACACTATTCCTAACCCTCACCCTAACCCTAACCATACCCCTCACTCTAACCCTCACCCTAGCACTAATACTAACCCTAACCATCACCCTAACCCTAACCCTAAACCTCAACCTCACTCTAACACTCCCTGTCACCCTAAACCTCACACCCTAACCCTCACCCACAACCCAACCTTCACCCTCACCCAAAACCTCACCCTATCCCTAACCCTAACCCTAACCCTCACCCTCAACCTCACCTTCACCCTAACCCTAACCCTAACCCTCACCCTCACCCTAACCCTCACCCTCACACTAAACATCACCCTAACTCTAACCCACACCCTAATGCTAAACCCAAGCCTCACCCTAAAACTAACCCTCACCCTAAATTTCACTCACACTCTAATCTTCACGCTAACCCTAACCCTAAATCTTACCCTAACCCTAAACTTCACTCTCACCCTCACCCTCAGCCTAAACCAAACCCTAACCCTAATCCTAAACGTAACTCTCACCCTCACCATGAACCTAACCCTAACCGTTACCCTAACCCTAGCCCTCACCGTAATCCTAACTCGAAACCTAACCTTCACCGTAACCTTAACCCTCACTCTAACCCTCACGCTGATACTAACCCTCACCCTAAACACTACCCTCACCCTAACACTAACCCTCACCTTAACCCTAAAACTCACACTAAACCTAACCTTATGCCTCACCTTAACCCTCATCCTAACCCTAAGCCTAACCCTAACATTCACCCTAACCCTAACCCTAACACTCACCCTGACCCGCAGCCTAACCCTAACTCTTACCCTAATAATAAACCTATCCCTCACCTTCACACTCACCCTAATTCTAACCCTAACCCTAATCCTAACTATACCCCTCACCCTCACCCTCACCCTAACCCTCACCCTCACCCTAGCCCTCGGCCTAACCGTAAACCTAACTCTAACCATTACCCTAACCCTATCCCTAACCCGCACACTAATCCTCATCCTAAACCTAACCCTAACCCTCATGCTCACCCTAACCCTAACACTAACCCTCAACCTAACCGTAAACCTCACCATCACCCTCACCCTCAACCTATCCCTAACCCTACCCCTCACCCTAAACCTCATCCTAACACTAACCCTAACCCTAACACGAACACTAATCCTAAACCTAACCCTAAACCTCACCCTCACCCTCATCCTCACCCTAACCTAACACTACACCTCATCCTAACCCTCATCTTAACCCTAACACTAACCCTAACCCTAACCGTCACCCTCACCCTAAACCTAACCCTAACCCTTACCCTCAACCTAACCCAAACCTTCACCCTCACCCTCAGTCTAACCCTAAACCTAACCGCAATCCTAACCCTAACCCTCACCCTCACCCTCACCCTAACCTCACCCTAAACCTAACCCTAATCTTAACCCTCACACTAACCCTCACGCTAACCCTAACTCTAACCCTCACTTCCACCCTAACCCTAAACAAAACTCTAACCCTAAACCTCACCCTACCCCTCACCCTAACCCTTAACCTAACCCTAATCCTAACCCTCACCCTAACCCTAAAACTAACCCTCACCCTCACCCGAACCCTAACCCTCACCCTAAGGCTTACCCTAACCCTCATCCTCACCCTAACACTCACCCTCACCCTAAACCTATCCCTAACCCTCACCCTCATCCTAACCCTCACCCTTACCCTTACCCTCACGGTAACCCTAACCCTAAATCTAATCCTAACCCTCACACTTACACTAAGGCTCACACTAACCCTAACCCTACCCCTCACCCTAAACCTCAACCTAAACCTAACCCTAACCCTAACCCTAAACCTCAACCTAACCCTTACGCTCATCCTTACCCTAACCCTCTCAAGAAACCTAACCCTCACCCTAACCCTAACACTAAACCTCACCCTGACCCTCAAGCTCATCCTCAGCCTAAGCCTATCCCTAACACTAATCCAAACACTAACCCTCACCCGCACCCTCAAGCTAAGTCTAACCCGAAACCTAATCCTGACCCTCACACTCACCCTCACCCTCACGTTAAGCCTCAGCCTCAGCCTCAACTCACCCTAACCCGAACCTTAACCCTAACCCTCACGCTAACTCTAAACCTCAACCTAACCCTCAACCTAACCCTAACTCTAACCCTAACCCTCACCCTGACACTGGCCCTCACCCTTACCATAACCCTCACCCTAAATCTAACCCTCACCCTAACCCTCACCCTCAACCTAATCCTCACCCTAACCCTTACCCTCACACTAACCCTCACACTCACCCTATCCGTAACCCTACCCCTACCCCTCACACTAACCCTAAACCTAGTCCTAACCCTAAACCTCACCCTAACCCTAAGCCTAATCCTAAACTTCACCCTCACCCTAGCCCTCAACCTAACCCTAATCCTAACCCTAACCCTCACCCTCACCCTAACCCTATCCCTAACCATAACACACACACTAAATGTAACCCTCACCCTAACCCTAACCCTACCCCTCACACTAACCCTAAACCTAGTCCTAACCCTAAACCTCACCCTAACCCTAAGCCTAATCCTAACCTTCACCCTCACCCTAGCCCTCACCCTAACCCTAATCCTAACCCTAACCCTCACCCTAACACTAAACCTCACCCTAACCCTAACCCTCACCCTCACCCTAACCCTTACCCTAAACCTAACCCTAATATTAACCCTAAATCTCACCCTAAACCTAACCCTTAACTTAACCCTAACCCTCACCCTAACCCTCACCCTAACCCTAACCCTAAACCTAACCCTATCCCTCACCCTAACACTTACCCTGATCCTCACCCTAACCCTCACAATGAACCTATCCATCACCCTAACCCTAACACTAACCATCACCCTCACACTCACGCTCACCCTCAGCCTAACACTAAACCTAACCTTAATCCAAACACTAACCCTCACCCTCACCCTCAACCTAACCCTAACCCGACCCCTAAACCTCACTCTCACACTCACCCTCACCCACAACTTAAACCTCAGTCTTAGCCTCACCCTCAACCTAACCCTAACCCGAACCCTAACCCGAACCCTAACCGTAAACCTGACCCTAACCATAACCCTAACATACAACGTAATCCTCATTCTCTCTCTCAACCTCACCCTATACCTCAACCGAACCCTAACCCTCATCCTTACCCTAACCCTCACAAGAAACCGAACCCTCACCCTAACCCTAACACTAAACCTCACCCTCACCCTCACGCTCACCCTCAGCCTATCCCTAACCCTAACACTAATCCAAACACTAACCCTCACCCTCACTCTCAAGCTAACCCTAGCCTGAAACCTAACCCTGACCCTCACCCTCAATCTTACACTCACTGTCACCCTAATCCTCACCCTACACTAAACCTCACTGACACCCTAACCCTCACCCTCACCCTCACCCTCACCCTCACCCTCACCTTAGCCATCGGCCTAACCTTAAACCTAAACCTAACCATTACCCTAAACCTAACCCTAACCCTAACCCTCAAACTAACCCTAACGCTCACACTAACCCTCACCCTAACCCTCATCCTAAGCCTAATCCTAACCCTCACGCTCACCCTAACCCTAACCCTCACCCTCACCCTCATCCTCAACCTAACCCTAACCCTACCCCTAACTCTAACCATAACCCTCTCCGTAAGCCTCAACCTCACACTATACCTAACCCTAACCCAAACCCTCACCCTACCCCTCACCCTCACCCTAAGCCTAACCCTAACTCTAACACTAACCTTAAACCTAACCCTCACCCTCACCCTATCCCTAAACCTAAACCTCACCCTTACCCTAAGCCTAACCTTAAACATCACCCTAACCCTCATCCTAACCCTAACCCTAACCCTTGTCCTAAACCTCACCCTAACCCTTACCCTCATCCTAAGTCTAACCCTAAACCTAACCCTCACACTAACCCTAACACTAACCCTCACCCTCACACTCACGCTCACCCTCAGCCTAATCCTAATCCTAACTCTAATCCAAACACAAACTCTCACCCTCATCCTCAAACTAACCCTAATCCTCACCCTAATCCTCAACCACACACTCATCCTCAACCTCAACTAAACCTCAGCCTCAGCCTCAACCTCACCCTAACCGTAACCCAAACCCTCACCCTAACCGAAACTCTGATCTTAAGCCTAACCCTAACCCATACCCTAACCCTCACCCTCACAATAGGCCTCACCCTAACCCTAACTCTAACCCTCACCCTAACTCTAAACCTCACCCTAACCCTCACCCTCATCGTATCCCTCACCCTAACCCTTACCTTCCCCAAAACCCTAACGCTCACCCTAACCCTAAACTTACCCCTCATCTTAACCTTCACCCTAACCCTTACCCTAAACCTAACCCTAACGTTAACACTAAATCTCACGCTAAACCTAACCCTTAACTTAACTCTAACCCTCACCCTAACGCTCACGCTAACCCTAACCCTTCCCCTCACCCTAACCCTCAACCTAACCCTTACCCTCATCCTCACCCTAACCCTCAAAATAAACCTAACCCTCACCCTAATCCTAAAACTAACCATCACCCTCACCCTCACGCTCACCCTCAGCCTAACTCTAACCCTAACCCTAATCCAAACACTAACCATCATCCTCACCTCAACCTAACCCAAACCCGAACACTAACGCTCACCCTCACACTCACCCTCACACTCACCGTAACCTTAAACCTCAGCCTCAGGCTCACCCTCAACCTAACCCTAACCCTAAGTCTAACCCTCACACTAATCGTAACCCTGACCCTAACATTAAACGTAAGCCACACCCTAACCCTCACACTCACCCTCAACCTCACCCTAACCCTCACCCTCATCCTTACCCTCACCCTAACCCTAACCCTCACCTTAACACTCATCCTAACCCTACGCCTAACACTAATACCCTAACCTTAACCCTAACCCTAACACTCACCCTGAACCTCAGCCTAAACCTAACCCTAACCCTAATCCTAACCCTATACCTCACCCTCACACTCACCCTAATTCTAACCCTAACCCTAACCCCAAATAAACCCTTCACCCTAACCCTCATACTAACCTCACCCTAACCCTAACCCTAACACTCATCCTCACCCTAACACTCACTCTCACCCTAACCCTATCCCTAAAACTAACCCTCATCCTAACCCTCACCTTCCACTTCTCAGGGTAACCCTAACCCTAAACGTAATCCTAACCCTCACACTAACATTAAGGCTCACACTAAACCTAACACTACCCCTCAACCTAACCCTCAACCTAAACCTAAACGTAACCCTAACCCTCACCCTAACACTAACCTTCACCCTAAACCTCACCCTCACCCTCACCCTCACCCTAAACCTAAACCTACCCCTCACCCTAACCCTCAACCTGAACCTAACCCTAACCCTAACCCTCACACTAACCCTAACCCTCACCCTCACCCTCACCCTAACCCTAACCCAAACCCTAGTTCTAACCGTAAGCCTCGCCCTCACCCTCACCCTAACCCTAACCCAAACCCTAGTTCTAACCGTAAGCCTCGCCCTCACCCTCACACTAATACTTACCCCAACCCTAACCCTAACTCTCATTCTTACCCTAACCCTAAACCTAACCCTAACCCTCACCCTAATCCTAACCCTCACCCTAAACCTAACCGTAAGCCTCCCTCTAACCCTAACCCTAAACATTACCCTAAACCTAACCCTAACATTAACACTAACCCTCACCCTAAAACTAAACCTAAACTTAACCCTAACCATTCCCTTAACCCTCACCCTAACCCTAACCTTTCCCTAACCCTCCCCTCACCCTAAACCTCAACATAACTCTTACCCTCATCCGCACCCTAACCCTCACAATAATCCTAACCCTCACCCTAATCCTAACACTAACCCTCACGCTCACCCTCACACTCACCCTCAGCCTAACCCTAACCCTAACACTAATCCAAACACTAACCCTCACAATCAACCTAATCCTAAACCTAACCCGAACCCTAACCCTCACCCTCACATTTACCCTCACCCTCACCTTAAACCTCAGCCTCAGCCTCAACCTCCACCTAATCCCAACCTAACCCTCATTTTAACCGTAACCCAGACCCTAACCCTAACCCTAACCCACACCCTAAACTTCACCCTCACCCTCACCCTCAACCTAACACTCACCCTCAACCTAGCCCTCACCCTCACCCTAACCCTAGACCTAACACTCACCCTAACTCTAAACCTCACCCTAACCCTCAGCCTCATTTTAACCCTCACCCTAACACTAACCTTCACCCTAACCCTAACCCTAACCCTCACCCTCACCTTCAACATCCTCACCCTAGCGCTCAGCCTAAACCTCACCGTCACCCTAACCCTCACGCTACCCTAACCCACACCGACACCCAAACCTAACCCTCACCCAAACCCTCACCCTTCCCCTCACCCGCACCCTTAGCCTAACCCTAACCCTAACCCTAATCCTAAACATAACCCTCACCCTTCCCTAACCCTTACACAAACCCTAAACCTCACCCTCACCCTAACCCTCACCCTAACATTAACCTTAACACTAAACCTCCCCCTCACCCTAACCCTCAAACTAAACCTTACCCTCATCCTCACCCTAACCTTCACCCTAACCCTAACACTAACCCTCACCCGCAGCCTAACCCTAACTCTAACTCTCACCCTAAACCTAACCCTCAACCTAACCTAACCCTAACCCTAACCCTCACCCTAACTCTAAACCTCACCCTAACATTCAACCTAACCCTAACACTCAACCTAAACCTAACCCTAACCCTAACGCTCACGCTAACCCTAACCCTCGCCCTCACCCTCAGCCTAACCCTAACTCAAACCCTAATCCTAATTCTAAGCTTCAGCCTCACCCTCACCCTTACTCAAACCCTAACCCTAACCCTCACCCTAACACTAAACCTAACCCTAACCCTCACCCTAATCCTAACGCTCATCCTAAAGCTAACCATAAACCTAACTCTCATCCTCACCTTAACCCTAACCGTCACCCTCACCTTCACCCTAAACCTAACCCTAACCCTCACCCTAACCGACACCCCAACCCTAACGTTAACCCTAAGCCTCACCCTCATCCTACCCTCACCCTACCCTTACCCTCACCCTAACCATAATCCTATCCCTAAACCTAACCCACACACTAACCCTAACCCTCACCCTAACCCTAACACTACCCCTCACGCTAACCCTCAACCTATACCTAAATCTAACCCTAACCCTTACCCTAACCCTAATTCCTACCTAAACCAAACCCTCACCCTCAGCATCACCTTAATCCAAACCCTCACCCAAGCCCTAATACTTACCTTCACCCTAACTCTCACCCAAACCCTAATCCTGTCCGTAACCCTAAACCTAATCCTTACATAACCGAAACACTCACCCTCACCCTAACCCTAACCCTACTCTTCATCCTAACACTACCCCTTACCGTAAGCCTCACTCTCACCCTAACCCGAACCCAAACCCTCACCCTTCCCCTCAACCTCAACCTAAGCCTAACCCTAACCGTAACACTAATCCTAAACTGAACCCTCATCTTCACCCTAACCGTAAAACTAACCCTCACCCTAACCCTAACCCTAACCCTCACCCTAACCCTCACCGTCACCCTAACCCTCACCCTACCCTAACCCTCACCGACAGCCTAACCCTCACGCTCACCCTTACCCTCACCCTAACGCTCACCCTCACCCTACCCTCAGCCTAACCCTAACCCTAAACCTCACCCGAAGCCTAACCCTAAACCTAACCCTCAAACTAGCCCTAACACTCACACTAACCCTAATCCTACCCATCATCCTAATCCTCATCCTAAACCTAACCCTAACCCTCACCCTCACCCTTACCCTAACCCTAACCCCCACCTTAACCCTAAACCTCACCCTCACCCTCACCCTCAACCTAACCCTAACCCTAACCTTCACCCTAAACCTCATCCTAAACCTAACTCTAACCCTAGCACTCAAAGTAATCCTAAACCTAACCCTAAACCTCACCCTCACCCTCAAACTCAGCCTAACACTAAACCTCACCCTAACCCTCACAACTACCCTAACCCTCACCGACACCTTATCCCTCACCCTCACCCTCACCCTAACCTTCACCCTCACCCTAGCCCGCAGCCTAACCCAAACCTATCCCTAAAACTAACACTAAGCCTCACCCTAACCCTCATGTTCACCTTAACCCTAACCATAACCCAAACCCTCACCTTAACACTCAACCAACCCCTAACCCTAACACTAACCCTAACCCTCACCCTGACACTAACCTTAAGCCTAACCCTAACCTTCACCCTACCCTAAAGATAACCCTAATCCTAAACCTCACCCTACGCCTCACCCTAAACCTAAACCTAACCCTAACCCTCACCATCATACTAAACCTCACCATTTCACTTAAACTCACGGTAACCCTAACACTAACCCTAACCCTCACTCTAACCCTACACCACACACTAACCCTAACCCTACCCCTCGCCCTAAACCTCATCCTAAACCTAACACTCACCCTAACACTCACCCTAACCCTAACCCTAAACCTAACCCTAACCCTAATCCCACACCTCAACCTAACCCTCATCCTAACCCTAACCCCAACCCTTACACTCACCCTAACCCTAAACATAACCCTAACCCTCACCCTCAACCTCACCCTCAGCCTAACCCTAACCCTCACCCTAAACCTTACCCTCAACCTACCCTAACCCTAACCCTAACCATAACACTAACCCTAAACCTAACCCTAAGCCTCACCCTCACCCTCACACTCACCCTCACCCTAACCGTCACCCACACCCTAACCCTCACCCTCACACAAACGCTCAGCCTCACCCTAAACATCACCCTAAGCCTAACCAGAACCCTAACCCTAACCCTAACCCTCACCCTCACCCTAACCCTCACCGTCATCTTAACCCTCATCCTACCCTAACCCTCACCGACACCCTAACCCTTACCCTCACCCTCACCCTCACCCTACCCTCAGCCTAAGCCTAAACCTAACCCTAATCCTCAGCCTAACCCTAACCCTAACCCTACCCCTCACACTAACCATCATCCTAAACATAACCCTAGCCCTCACACTCCCCCTAACCCTAACTCTAACCCTAACCCTAACGCTCACCCTCACCCTAACCCTCACCCTCATCTTAACCCTCATCCTACCCTAACCCTCACCGACACCATAACCCTCACCCTCACCCTCACCCTCACCCTACCCTCAGCCTAAGCCTAAACCTAACCCTAATCCTCAACCTAACCCTAACCCTAACCCTACCCCTCACACTAACCATCATCCTAAACATAACCCTAGCCCTCACACTCCCCCTAACCCTAACCCTAATCCTAACCCTAACCCTCACCCTAACCCTAAACAACACCCTCACCCTTACCCTCAACCTAACCCTAACCCTACCCCTCACCCTAAACCTCATCCTAACCCTAAACCTAACCCTAAAACACACTAATCCTAAGCCTAACCCTAAACCTCACCCTCAAAATCACCCTCACCCTCACCCTTAACATTAATCCTACACTTCACAATAAACCTCATCCTAACCCTAACCTTAACCCTTACACTCACCCTTACCCTCAACCTAACCCTAACCCTCACCTTCACCCTCACCCTCAGCCTAACCCTAGCCCTAACCCTAAACCTTACCTTCACCCTACCCTAACCCTCGCCCTAACCCTAACACTCACCCAAACACTAAATTTAACACTAATCCTAACCCTAACCCTAACCCTCACCCTCACCCTAACTGTAAAACTCACTGGAACACTCAACCTAACCCTAACTCGAACTCTAACCCTAAACCTCTCCCTAAACCTCACCTTAATCCTTACCCTCACCCTAAACCTAACCCTAACCCGCACCCTCACCCTAAACCTCACCCTCACCCTCACCCTCACCCTCAACCTAACCCTAATCCTAACTCTCACCCTAAACCTCATCCTAAACTTAACCCTAACCCTAACACACTAATTTTAGACCCAACCCTAAACCTCACCCTCACCCTCACCCTGAGCCTAATAGTAACCCTCACCCTAGCGCTCAGCCTAACCCATACCCTAAACCTAACTAACCCTAAAGCTCACCCTCATCCTAACCCTCACAATTACACTTACCCTCACGGTAACCCTAACCCTAACCCTAACCCTCACACTAACCTTACCCCTCACACTAACCCTAACCCTACCACTCGCCCTAACCCTCATCCTAAACCTAACACTAACCCTAACACTCACCCTAACCCTAAGCCTAACCCTCACCCTAGCCCTCACCCTCACCTTAACCCTAATCCTACACCTCACCCTAACCCTCATCCTAAACCTAACCCTAACCCTTACACTCAACCCTAAACCCTCATCCTCATCCTCACCCTCAGCCTATTCCTAACCCTCACCCTAAACCTTACCCTCACCCTACCCTAACCCTAACCATAACCCTAACCCTAACACTCAACCAAACCCTAACCCTAACAACAACCCTAAACCTAACCCTAACCCTCTCCCTCACCCTAACACTCACCCTGACCCTCACCCAAACCCTAAACCTCACCCGAACACGCACCTTCACGCTAAAACTCACCCTCACACTAAACATCACCCTAACCCTAACCAGCACCCTAACCCTAAAACTAACCCTCAAGCTAACCCTAATCCTAACATTCACCTTAACGCTAAGCCTAAGCCTAACCATAACACCAATCCTAAACCTAACCCTCACCCACACCCTAACCTAAAACCTATCCCTAAAACACCCACACACTCACCCTAACCATAACCTAACCCTCACCCTCACCCTACCCTAACCAAAACCCTAACCCTACCCCTCACCCTACCCCTCACCCTAACACTTAACCTAACCAAAATCCTCACCCTCACCATAACACTAAACCTAACCCTAACCCTCATCCTAGCCCAAACCCTCACCCTAACCCTAAACCTAACCCTCATCCTTACCCTAACACTCACCCTCGCCCTAACCCTATCCCTAAACCTCACCCTCATCCTAACCCTCACCCTTACCCTTACCCTCATGGTAACCCTAAACCTAACCCTAACCCTCACACTAACAGTAAGGCTCACACTAATCCTAACCCTACCCCTCACCCTAATGCTAAACCGAAACCTAACACTAACCATTACCCTAAACCTAACCCTAACATTAAACCTAACCCTCACCCTATACCTAAACCTAAACTTAACCCTAACCCTAAGCCTCACCCTAAATCTAATCCTAACCCTAAACCTCCCCCCCACCCTAACCCTCAATGTAATCCTTACCGTCATCCTCACCCTAACCCTCACAATAAACCTAAACCTCAGCCTAACCCTAACACTAACACTCACCCTCACCCTGACGCTCACCCTCAGCCTAACCCTAACCCTCAAGGTAACCCTCACTCTAACCCTAACCCTAACCCTAACCCTCCCCCTCACCCGAACCCTCAACCTAAACCTTAACCTCATCCTCACCCTAACCCTCACACTAACTCTAACACTAACCCTCACTCTCACCCTAACCCTAACTCTAACTCTCAACCTAAAACTAACCCTAACCTGCACCCTCAGCCTAACTCTAAACCTCAAACTCACCCTCAACTTAAACCTAATCCGATCCCTAACCCTCACCCTCACCCTCACCCTCACCCTCACTTTAAAACTCAGCCTCAGCCTCAACCTCACCCTAAAACTTACCCTATCCCTCACCCTAATTGTAACCCTGACCCTAACCCTAACCCTAACCCACACCCCAACACGCACCCTCACCCTCATCCTCACCTTAAGCCTCACCCTCAACCTAGCCCTCACCCTAACCCTAACCCTAACGCTAACCCTCACCCTAACTCTATCCTCACCCTGATCCTCAGCCTCATCTTAACCCTCACCCTAACCGAAACCCTAACACGCACGCTAACCCTTAAACTCACCTTCATCCTAGCCCTCAACCTAACCCTTACCCTCACCCTAACCCTAATCCTAACCCTTACCTAATCAAACCCTCGCCCTCAGCTCCACTCTAATACTAACCCACACCCAAACCCTAACACTTACCCTCACCCTAACCCTCACCCAAAACCTAATCCTCTCCCTAACCCTAAACCTAACCCTCACGTAACCAAAACCCTCAACCCTACCCTCACCCTAACCCTAACCCTACCCCTCAGCCTAACCCTCACACTAACATTAACCCTCACCCTCACCATGACCTTAATCCTAAACCTAAACCTTAACCTAACCCTCACCCTCACTCTAACCCTCACCCTAACCATTACCCTCACCCTAACCCTAAACCTAATCCTAACCTTAACCCTCACACTAACCCTCCCCTAACCCTAACCCTAACCCTAACTCTAATCCTAAACCTAATACTCACCCTCACCCTAACACTAAACCTATCCCTAAAACTCACCCTCACATTCACCCTAACCCTAACCCTATCCCTCACCATCACATTAACCCTAACCAAAACCCTAACCCTAACCCTGACCCTACCCCTCACCCTAATCCTTAACCTAAACCTAACCCTCACCCTCAACCTAACCCTACAAATAACCCTAACCCTCACCCTAACCCTAACCCTCAACCTAACCATCATCCTCACCCTAACAGTCACCCTCACCCTAACCCTGTCCCTAACTCTCACCCTCATCCTAACCCTCAGCCTTACCCTTACGCTCACAGTAACCCTAACCGTAACCCTAACCCTAACCCTCACACTAACACTAAGGCTCACACTTACCCTAACCCAACCCTTCACCCTAACACTCAACCTAACCCTAACCCTCACCCTCACCCTAACTGTAAACCTACCCCTCACCCTAACACTCAACCTAAACTTAAACCTAAACCTAAACCTCACCCTCACCCTCAGCCTAACCCTAACCCAAAACGTAATCCTAACCTTAAGCCTCAACCTCACCCTCACCCTAACCGTAACCCCAACCCTAACCCTCAACCTCACCCTAACCTTAAACCTAACCCTAACCCTCACCTTAACCCTAACCCTTACCCTAAACCTAACCCTAACATTAACCCAAAACCTCACCCTAAACCTAACCCTAAACTAAACCCTAAACCTCACCCTCAGCCTAACCCTAACCCTAACCCTAATTGTAACCCTATTCCTCACCTCACCCTCACCCTAACTCTAAAACTCACCCTAAATCTCAACCTAACCTAACTCTAACCCTAAACCTAAACCTCACCCTAAACCTCACCCTAACCCTTACCCTCACTCTACTCCTAAACCTAACCCTAATCCTCACAGCAATCCTAACCCTCACCCTAACCCTAACTATACCCCTCAACCTAACCCTCACCCTAACACTAATACGAACCCTAAACATCACCCTAACCCTAACTTTAACCCTCGCCCTAACCCTCACCCTAACACTCATGCTTACCCTAAACCTCACTCTCACCCTACCTTCATCCTAACCCTTACCCTCACCCTAACCTATCCCTAACCATAACCTTCACACTAAACCTAACCCTCACTCTATCCCTAACCCTACCCGTCACCTAACCCTAAACCTAACCATGAACCTCACCCTAACCCTAAGCCTAATCCTAACCCTCACCCTCACCCTAGTCCACACACTAACCCTAATCCTAACCCTAACCCTAACCGTCAACCTAACCGTAAACCTCACCCTAACCCTAACCCTCACCCTCACCCTAGCCCTTACCCTAAACCTAACCCTAACATTAACCCTAACTCCCACCCTAAACCTAACCATAAACTTAACCCTAACCCTAACCATAACCCTCACCCTAACCCAAACCCTAACCCTAACCCTCACCCTCACCTAACCCTTACCCAAATCCTCACCCTAACACTCACAATAAAACTAACCCTCACCCTAACACTAACACTAACCCTCACCATCACCCTCACGCTAACCCTCAGCCTAATCCTAGCCCTAACCCTAATCCAAACACTAACCCCCAACCTCACCCGCAACCTAAACCTAACCCTCACTGTCACCCTATCCCTCACCCTAACCTTAACCCTCACCTTAAACCTAACCCTAACCCTCACCCTCACCCTAGCCCTCAAACTCACCCTAAGCCTAACCCTAACCCTAACAGTAATCCTAAACTTAACCCTCAGGCTAACCCTCACCCTAACCCTAACCTTAACCTAACCCTCACCCTAACCCTAACTCTAAATCTAACCCTCATCCTAAACCTAACCATCACCCTAACCCTAACCGAACCCTCAAACTAAAGCTCAAAATAACCCTTACGTTCACCCTCAACCTCACCGTCACCCTAACTCTAACCCTAACCCCAATCCTAACCCTAGCCCTCACCCTAACCGTAAGCCTAACCCTATACATAACCCTCAACCTCACCATCACCCTAACCCTAGTCTTATCCCTAAGCCTCACCCTCACCCACACCCTCACCCTAACCCTAACCATAACCCTAACCCGCCCCCTAAACCTAAACCTCACCCTCACCCACACACTAATCCTAACCCTATCCCTAACCCTCCCCCTCACACAAACCCTCACCCTAACCCTTACCCCTCACCCTTACCCTAATACTAACCTTAATCCTCACACTAACCCTAACCCTCACCCTCACCCTAAACCTAAACCTAACCCTAAGCCTCACCCTAACCCTTACCCTCACACTAACATTAAACCTAATATTAAATCTCACCCTGTCCCTAACCCTAACCCTAACCCTCACCCTCACCCTAGTGCTCACCCTAACTCTAACCCTAACCTTAAACCTCAACCTCACAATCACCCTCAGCCTAACTCTAACTCTAACCCTAACACTAAACCTAATCTTAACCCTAACCCTAGACCTCAACCTCACCCTCATCCTCAGACTAACTCTAACTCTAACCCTAACACTAAACCTAACACTAAACCTCACCCTCAGCCTCACCCAAACCCTAAACCTAACCCTAACACTCACACTCACCCACACCCTCATCCTAACTCTAACCGTAACACTAACCTTCACCCTAACAGTAAACCTCAAAATAACCCTAACCCTCACCCTCAACAACACTTTAATCCTAACCCTAATCTTAAGCCTAATACTCATGCTCACCCTAACCCTCACCCTAAACTTTTCCGTCACCCTAACCCTAACCCTAACACTCACACTAACCTGAACCCACAACCTCACCCTAAACTTTTCCCTCATCCTAACCCTAACCCTAACACTCACACTAACCCGAACCCACACCCTCACCCTAAACTTATCCCTCACCTTAACTCTAACCCTAACACTCACACTAACCCGAACCCACACCCTCACCATAACCCTAACCCTAAACCTAACCCTCCCCCTCCCACTCCCCCACAACCTCAGTCTAACCCTAACGGTAATCCTAATCCTAAACCTAACACTCACTCTCATCCTCAAACTAAACCTAACCCTAACCCTAAATCTGCCCCTCCCTCTCCCGCTCCCCCTCCCCCTCCACCACAACCTAACACTAAAAATAACCCTAACCCTAACCCTCATCCTAACCCCAACCCTAACCCTAACCCTCCCCATCACCCTCACTACCCTCACCCTAAACCTAACCCTAAGCCTAAACCTCACCCTCACCCTCACCCTTACCCTCACCTTCAGCCGCAACCTAACCCTAACAATAGGAATAACCCTAACCCTAACCCTAACCCTCACCCTAACACTAATATTAAACCTAGCCCTAACTCTCACACTAAACCTAACCCTCACCCTAACCCTAACCCTACCTCTCAGCCTAACTCTCATCCTAACCATAACCCTAACCCTAATCCTCACCCTATCCCTAACAGTAACCCTAACCCTAAACCTCACCCTCATCCTAGCCCTCACCCTAACCGTACCCCTAAACCTAACCCTCCCCTAACCCTAGCCCTAACCCTCACCCTGACCCTAAACATCACCCTAACCCTAACCCTAACCCTAAACTTCAACTTAACGCTGACCCTCACCCTAACCCTCACACTACTTCTCACCCTAAACTTAACGCTATCCCTCACCCTCAAACTAAACCTCACGTTAACACTTACCCTCACCCTGACCCTCACCCTAACCCTAACACTAATCATAAGCCTCACCATAACCCTCAAACTAACCCTAAATCTAATCCTCACACGAATCCTCACCCCAACACTAACCCTAACCCTCACCCTCACCCTCACCCTCAGCCTAAACCTAACCCTAAACCTAATCCTAACCCTAACCCTCACCCTCACCCTCAACCTAATTTTAAGCCTAACCCTAACCCTAAACCTAACCCTCACCCTAAACCTAGACCTAACCCTAAACCTAACCGTCACCCTAACCCTCAACCTCAATCTCAGTCTAACCCTAACCCTAACCCTAATCCTAAACCTAACCCTCACCCTCACCCTAACACAAACTCTAACCCGTACTCAACCCTAACTCTCATTATAACTCTAACCCTCACCCAAACCTAACCCTCCCTCACATTCACCCTAACTGTAACTCTAACCCTAACCCTCACCCTAACCCAAACCCACACCCTCACCCTCATCCTCACCCTAAGTCTAACCCTAACCTAACCCTAATCTTAACCCTAACCCTCACCCTCACCTCACCCTAACTCTAACCATAACCCAACCCTAATACTCACCCTAACCCTAGCCCTCACCCTAATCCTAATCCTAAACTTCACTCTTACCCTAACCGTAACCCTAAACCTAACCCTCACCCTAACACTCACCCTAACCCTAACGTTAACCCTAAACCGCACCCTCACCCTAAACCTCACCCTAAACCTTACTCTCACCCTAACCCTAACCCTAAGCTTAACACTAACCCTCATCCTAACCTTAACTCTAACCCTAACCCTAACACTAAACCTAACCCTAAACCTCACCCTAACCCTAACTCTAACCCTAACCCTAAGCCTTACACTAACCCTAACCCTAACCCTAACCCTAACCCTCACCCTAACCCTCAATGTCACCCTAACCTTCCCCCTCCCCCTTCCCCTCACCCTCGGCCTAACACTAACCCTAATCCTAATCCTAACACTAACCATGACTCTCAACCTCACCCTAAAACTAACCATAACCCTAAACATCCCCTTCCTCCTCCTCCTCCCCCTAACCCTAACAATAACCCTAACACTAGACCTAACCCTAAACCTCACCCTAACCCTAACCCTAACCCTCCGCCTCTCCCTCAACCTCAGCCTAACCCTAAACCTAATACTTATCCTAAACCTAATCCTCATTCTCATACTCAGCCGAAACTAACCCTAACCCTACCCCTCAGCCTAAAACTCACCCTAACCCTAACCCTCACCCTAAGCCTCAATCTTTCCCTCACCCTCACACTAACCCTCACATTCACCCAAGCTCTCACCCTAACCTTAATCCTAAACCTAACCCTCACCCTAACCCTAACACTCACCCTAACCCTAGCACTCACCCTGATCCTAAACCTCAACCTAAGCCTAACTCTAACTCTCACCCTGACCCTAACCCTCACCCTAACCCTAAACCTAACGCTAAACCTCCACTTAAGCTCACACTCACCCTAACCCTAAACCTCACCCTAATCCTCACCCTAACCGTAACCCTAACCCTCACCAGAACCCTTACCCGAACCTTCACCCTAATGCTCACCCTCACCCTCACCCTAAGCATAACCCTTACCCTAACCCTAATCCTAACCCTAACACTAACCCTCACCCTCACCCTAGCCCTAACCCTAACTCTAAATGTAACCCTAACCCGCACCCGAACACGAACCCTCACCCTAACCCTCAACCTTATCCTAAACATCACCCTAACCCTAGCCCTCAGAATCACCCTAAACTTACCCTTCACACTAACCCTTAACCTAAACCTTACCTTCACGCTCACCCTAACCCTCACACTAACTATAAACATCACCCTAACACTAACCCTAACCCTCACCCTCAACTTATCCTTTCCCCTAACTCTCACCCTAACCCTAACACTCACCCGAACCCTCACCCTCACCCTAACCTTCACCCTCACCCTAAACATCACTCTAATCCAACCATCACGGTAGCCAAAACCTAACACTCACCCTAACCCTAACCCTCACACTCATCCTCACCCTCACCCTAACCCTCACCCTCATACTAGCCCTCACCCTAAACTTAAACCTCAACCTAACCCTAACCCTGAATCTCACCTTCACCCTCAGCCTAACCCTATCCCTAACCCTACCCCTACCCCTAATCATAACCCTAATCCTCACCCTCACCCAAAACCTAAACCTAACCTTATCCCTCACCCTCACCCACACCCTCACCCTAACTCTAACCCTAACCCTAACCCTAACCCAAACACTAACCTTAACCCTAACCCTCCCCCTCACCCTCACTCCCACCCTCAGCCTAACCCTAACCCTAATCCTAATCCTAACCCTAACCCTCACTCTCATCCTCACCATAAACCTAACCCTAACCCGAAACCTCACCCTCACCCTCACCCTCACCTTCACTCTCACCCTAACCCTAACCCTAATCCTAAACCTCAACTTCACCCTAACCCTAACCCTAACCCTAACCCTCACCCTAAACCTAACCCAAATTCTCACCCTCATACTTGCCCTCACCCTAACTCTAACCGTAAACCTAACCCTCACCCGAAAGCTCACCTTCACACTAACACTCACCTTCAGCCTAAACATTACCCTAACCCTCACCTTCTACCAAAACCTAACCCTAACCCTCACCCTATCCCTAACCTTAACCCTAATACTCACACTAACCCTAACCCTAACCCTTACCTAAACAAAGGGTTAGGTTTAGTGTGAGGGTTAGGATTAAGGTTAGGGTGAGGGTAAACATTAGGGTGAAGGTTAAGGTGAGAGGGTTAGGATTTGCGTGAGTGTTAGTGTGAGGATTAGGGTCAGGGTTAGGGTTAGAGTTAAGGTTAGGGTGATGATGAGGGTTAGGGTTAGGGTTATGGTGGGGGGTTAAGGTTAGGGTGAGGGTTAGGGTGAGGGAGAGGGTGAGGGTGAGGGCTAGGTTTAGGGTTAGTGTGAGGGTGAGGGTTAAGGGGAGGGTGTAGGTTTGGGTGAGCGTGAGGTTTAGGGTTAGGGTTAGGGTGAGGGTCAGGGTTAGGTTAGGGTTAGGGTTAGGGTTAGGGTTAGGGTTAGGATTAGGATTAGGGTTAGGGTTAGTGTTACGCTGAGAGTGAGGGTGAAAGTGAGGGTGAGGGTTAGGGTTATTGTGAGCGTTAGGGTTAGGGTGAGGATTAGGGTTAGAGTGAGTGTTAGGGGAGGGTGAGGATTAGGTTGAGGTGTAGGATTAGGGTGAGGGTTAGGGTTAGGGTGATATTTAGGGTGAGGGTGAAGGTTAGGGTGAGCGTGAGGGAGAGGGTGAGGGTGAGGGTTAGGGTTAGGTTTAGTTTTAGGGTGAGGGTGAGGGTGAAGGTTATGGTTAAGGTTAGGGTTAGGGTTAGGGTTAGGGTTAGGGTTAGGGTTAGGGTTAGGGTGAGGATAAGGGTTAGGGTGAGGGTTAGGGTGAGGATGAGGGTTAAGTTTAGGGTTAGGGTGAGGGTTAGGGTTTGGGTGATGTTTAGGGTGAGATTTAGGGTGAGGATGAGGGTTCGGGTGAGGGAGAGGCTTCAGGTGAGTTTGAGGTTTAGGGTGTGGGTGAGGATTAGGGTTAGGGTGAGGGTGAAGGTTAGGTTTAGGGTTAGTGTGAGGTTGAGAGTTAGGGGTAGGGTTAGGGTTGGGGTTAGGGTTAGGGTTAGCGTTAATGTGAGGGTTAGGGAGAGGGGTAGGCGTAGGGTTAGGGTGAGGTTTAGGGTGAATGTGAGGGTTAAGGTGAGAGTGAGGTTAAGGGTTAGGGTTAGGGTTAGGGTGAGGGTGAGGGTCAGTGTTAAGATTAGGGTTAGGGTTAGGGGTATTGAGAGGGTGAGGGTGAGGGTTAGGGTTAAGGTTAGTGTGAGGGTTAGGTTTAGGGTGAGGGTTAGGTTTAGGTTGAGGGTTAGGTTAAGGGTAAGGTTTACGGTGAGGGTTAGGGTTAGGGTGAGGGTCAGGGTGAGGTTTAGGGTCAGGTAGAGGGTTAGGGTTAGGCTGAGATGTAGGGTTAAGTTGATGTTTATTGTGAGGGTGAGGGTGAGGGTGAAGGTTAGGGTTAGGGTGATGTTTAGGGTGAGGTTTAGGGTTAGGGTAAGGTTTAGGGTTCGGGTGAGTGTGATGGTTAGGGTGTGGGTGAGGGTTTGGGTTAGGTTGAGTGTTAGGGTGACGGTGAGTGTTACGGTGAGGTTGAGGGTTAGGGTTAGGTTTAGGGTGAGGGTTAGGTTTAGGGTGAGGGTTCGGATGAGGGTTAGCGTGAGGGGTAGGTTTAGGGTTAGGGTGAGGGTTAGGTTTAGGCTGAGGGTTAGAGTTAGGTTTAGGGTGAGGTAAGGGTTATGGTGAGGGTTAAGTTGAGGGTGTGGGTGAGGGTTTTGTTTAGGTAAGGGTTAGGGTTAGAGTTAGGGTGAGGATTAGGGGAGGGTGAAGGTTAAGTTGAGGGGTAGGGTTAGGATGAGGCTTAGGGTTAGGGTTAGGGTGAGGGTTAGCGTTAGAGTGATGTTTAGTATGAGGGTGAGGGTTAATGTTAGGGTTAGCGTTAGGGAAAGTTTAGGGTTAGGGTTAGGGTGAGGGTTAGGGTGAGAGGTAAGTTTAGGGTTAGGGTGAAGGTTAGGGTTAGAGTTAGGGTTTGGTTTAGAGGGTTACGGTTAGGTTGATGTTTAGGGTGAGGGTGAGGGTTAGGATGAGGGTGAGGTTGAGGTTTAGGTTGAGGGTGAAGGTGAGGGTTACGGTTAAGGTTTGGGTTTGGGTGAGTGTGAGGGTTAGGGTTAGGATGATCATTAGGGTTATTGTTTGGGTTAGGGTTAGGGTGAGGGTGAGGGTTAGGGTTAGGGAAAGGATGAGGGTAAGGGTTAGGGTGAGGGTTAAGGTGAGGATAAGGTTTAGGGTTAGGGTTAGGGTGAGTGTTAGCGTGAGGGTCAGAGTGAGGGTTACGGTTAGGGTTAGGGTTAGGGTTAGGGTTAGGCTTAGGGTCAGGGTTAGGGTTAGGGTTAGGGTTAGGGTTAGGGTTAGGGTTAGGGTTAGGGTTAGGGTCAGGGTCAGGGTCAGGGTCAGGGTCAGGGTCAGGGTCAGGGTCAGGGTCAGGGTCAGGGTCAGGGTTAGGGTTAGGGTTAGGGTTAGGGTTAGGGTTAGGGTCAGGGTTAGGGTTAGGGTTAGGGTTAGGGTT